>NW_025750635.1:0-18371 GCF_021184085.1 Oncorhynchus gorbuscha | reverse complement strand
TCTCCCCATACAGTACCCTCTCTTCTCCTCCCTTCCCTCCTCCCCATACAGTACACTCTCTCCTCCCTCCATACAGTGTGCGGGCTCTTCTCTTTCCCCTATACAGTGCACACTCTTCTCTTCCCCCCATAGTGCACGCTCTTCTCTTCCCCCCATACAGTGCACGCTCTTCTCTTCCCCATACAGTGCACGCTCTTCTCTTCCCCCATACAGTGCACGCTCTTCTCTTCCCCCCCATAGTGCACGCTCTTCTCTTCCCCCCATAGTGCACGCTCTTCTCTCCCCCCATAGTGCATGCTCTTCCCTTCACCCCATACAGTGCACGCTCTTTTCTTCCCCCATACAGTGCACGCTCTTTTCTTCCCCCATAGTACATGCTCTTCTCTTCCCCCCATACAGTGCACCGCTCTTCTCTTCACCCCATACAGTGCGCCGCTCTTCTCTTAAGCCCCATATAGTACACGCTCTTCTCTTCCCCCATACAGTGCACGCTCTTCTCTTCCCCCATATAGTGCACGCTCTTCTCTTCCTCCCATACAGTGCGCCGCTCTTCTCTTCCCCCCATAGTGCATGCTCTTCTCTTCGCCTCATATAGTACACGCTCTTCTCTTCCCCCCATACAGTGCACGCTCTTCTCTTCCCCCCATATAGTGCACGCTCTTCTCTTCCCCCCATACAGTGCACGCTCTTCTCTTCCCCCCATAGTGCACGCTCTTCTCTTCCCCCATATAGTGCACGCTCTTCTCTTCCCCCCATAGTGCACGCTCTTCTCTTCCCCATATAGTGCAAGCTCTTCTCTTCCCCCATACAGTGCACGCTCTTCTCTTCCCCCATATAGTGCACGCTCTTCTCTTCCCCCCATACAGTGCACCGCTCTTCTCTTCCCCCATAGTACATGCTCTTCTCTTCCCCCATACAGTGCACGCTCTTCTCTTCCCATCATATAGTGCACGCTCTTCTCTTCCCCCCATACAGTGCACGCTCTTCTCTTCCCCCCATAGTGCACGCTCTTCTCTTCCCCCCATAGTGCACGCTCTTCTCTTCCCCCCCATAGTGCAAGCTCTTCTCTTCCCCCCATACAGTGCACGCTCTTCTCTTCCCCCCATATAGTGCACGCTCTTCTCTTCCCCCCATACAGTGCACCGCTCTTCTCTTCCCCCATAGTACATGCTCTTCTCTTCCCCCATACAGTGCACGCTCTTGTCTTCCCCCCATACAGTGCGCCACCCTTCTCTTCCCCCATAGTGCACGCTCTTCTCTTCCCCCATATAGTGCACGCTCTTCTCTTCCCCCATAGTGCACGCTCTTCTCTTCCCCATATAGTGCACGCTCTTCTCTTCCCCCATACAGTGCATGCTCTTCTATTCCCCCATATAGTGCCGCTCTTCTCTTCCCCATACAGTGCACCGCTCTTCTCTTCCCCCATAGTACATGCTCTTCTCTTCCCCCCATACAGTGCACACTCTTCTCTTCCCCATAGTGCACGCTCTTCTCTTCCCCCATAGTGCACTCTCTTCTCTCCCCCATAGTGCACGCTCTTCTCTTCCCCCATATAGTGCACGCTCTTCTCTTCCCCCATAGTGCACGCTCTTCTCTTCCCCCCATATAGTGCAAGCTCTTCTCTTCCCCCCATACAGTGCACGCTCTTCTCTTCCCCCATATAGTGCACGCTCTTCTCTTCCCCCCATACAGTGCACCGCTCTTCTCTTCCCCCATAGTACATGCTCTTCTCTTCCCCCATACAGTGCACGCTCTTCTCTTCCCCCATATAGTGCACGCTCTTCTCTTCCCCCATACAGTGCACGCTCTTCTCTTCCCCCATACAGTGCACGCTCTTCTCTTCCCCCATACAGTGCACGCTTTTCTCTTCCCCCCATAGTGCACGCTCTTCTCTTTCCCCCCATAGTGCACGCCCTTCTCTTCCCCCATACAGTGCACTGCTCTTCTCTTCCCCCATAGTACATGCTCTTCTCTTCCCCCATACAGTGCACGCTCTTCTCTTCCCCCATACAGTGCGCCACCCTTCTCTTCCCCCATATAGTGCACGCTCTTCTCTTCCCCCATAGTGCACGCTCTTCTCTTCCCCCATATTGCACGCTCTTCTCTTCCCCCATATAGTGCACGCTCTTCTCTTCCCCCATACAGTGCATGCTCTTCTATTCCCCCATATAGTGCCGCTCTTCTCTTCCCCCCATACAGTGCACGCTCTTCTCTTCCCCCATACAGTGCACGCTCTTCTCTTCCCCCATACAGTGCACGCTTTTCTCTTCCCCCCATAGTGCACGCTCTTCTCTTCCCCCCATAGTGCACGCCCTTCTCTTCCCCCATACAGTGCACTGCTCTTCTCTTCCCCCATAGTACATGCTCTTCTCTTCCCCCATACAGTGCACGCTCTTCTCTTCCCCCCATACAGTGCGCCACCCTTCTCTTCCCCCATATAGTGCACGCTCTTCTCTTCCCCCATAGTGCACGCTCTTCTCTTCCCCCCATATTGCACGCTCTTCTCTTCCCCCATATAGTGCACGCTCTTCTCTTCCCCATACAGTGCATGCTCTTCTATTCCCCCATATAGTGCCGCTCTTCTCTTCCCCCATACAGTGCACCGCTCTTCTCTTCCCCCATAGTACATGCTCTTCTCTTCCCCCATACAGTGCACGCTCTTTTCTTCCCCCATACAGTGCACGCTCTTCTCTTCCCCCATACAGTGCACGCTCTTCTCTTCCCCCATAGTGCACGCTCTTCTCTTCCCCCCATAGTGCACGCTCTTCTCTCCCCCATAGTGCATGCTCTTCCCCTTCACCCCATACAGTGCACTCTCTTTTCTTCCCCCATACAGTGCACGCTCTTTTCTTCCCCCCATAGTACATGCTCTTCTCTTCCCCCATACAGTGCACCGCTCTTCTCTTCACCCCATACAGTGCGCCGCTCTTCTCTTCGCCCCATATAGTACACGCCCTTCTCTTCCCCCCATACAGTGCACGCTCTTCTCTTCCCCCCATATAGTGCACGCTCTTCTCTTCCTCCCATACAGTGCGCCGTTCTTCTCTTCCCCCCATAGTGCACGCTCTTCTCTTCGCCCCATATAGTACACGCTCTTCTCTTCCCCCCATACAGTGCACGCTCTTCTCTTCCCCCATATAGTGCACGCTCTTCTCTTCCCCCATACAGTGCACGCTCTTCTCTTCCCCCCATAGTGCACACTCTTCTCTTCCCCCATATAGTGCACGCTCTTCTCTTCCCCCATAGTGCACGCTCTTCTCTTCCCCCATATAGTGCAAGCTCTTCTCTTCCCCCATACAGTGCACGCTCTTCTCTTCCCCCCATATAGTGCACGCTCTTCTCTTCCCCCATACAGTGCACCGCTCTTCTCTTCCCCCCATATTACATGCTCTTCTCTTCCCCCATACAGTGCACGCTCTTCTCTTCCCCCATATAGTGCACGCTCTTCTCTTCCCCCATACAGTGCACGCTCTTCTCTTCCCCCATAGTGCACGCTCTTCTCTTCCCCCCCATATAGTGCACGCTCTTCTCTTCCCCCATAGTGCACGCTCTTCTCTTTCCCCCATAGTGCACGCTCTTCTCTTCCCCCATATAGTGCAAGCTCTTCTCTTCCCCCATACAGTGCACGCTCTTCTCTTCCCCCATATAGTGCACGCTCTTCTCTTCCCCCATACAGTGCACCGCTCTTCTCTTCCCCCATAGTACATGCTCTTCTCTTCCCCCCATACAGTGCACGCTCTTCTCTTCCCCCCATACAGTGCGCCACCCTTCTCTTCCCCCATATAGTGCACGCTCTTCTCTTCCCCCATAGTGCACGCTCTTCTCTTCCCCCATATAGTGCACACTCTTCTCTTCCCCCATAGTGCACGCTCTTCTCTTCCCCCATATAGTGCACGCTCTTCTCTTCCCCCATATAGTGCACGCTCTTCTCTTCCCCCCATATAGTGCACGCTCTTCTCTTCCCCCATACAGTGCATGCTCTTCTATTCCCCCATATAGTGCCGCTCTTCTCTTCCCCCATACAGTGCACCGCTCTTCTCTTCCCCCATAGTACATGCTCTTCTCTTCCCCCCATACAGTGCACGCTCTTTTCTTCCCCCCATACAGTGCACCGCTCTTCTCTTCCCCCCATAGTACATGCTCTTCTCTTCCCCCCATACAGTACATGCTCTTCTCTTCCCCCCATACAGTGCACACTCTTCTCTTCACCTCTCTTCTCCTCGTTTCTCTCCAACTTCCATGCTAAAATAAAATTGTGTTTCCACTTACGAGAACACTATTAATTTCTGTCTCAGCATTTTAATTCCAGATATTTTCTTGGACTTCACCTCTCTCTGACCTTGTGATACCACCTCAATACTTCGCAAATAACCCCGCCAACACAAGAAGAGCCAACCCAAATTCCATTACCAGCTGGGTTGCTGTTTCCAAAGCCTGCCAAGTGAACTGAACTCAATTACAAACATGTCTTTGGGGCTTGAGGAAATGGTGCAATCCTCTAACAGTATCCCTTGCAAGACTTTGAAACGCCATAGAAGTATCCTATGTTTGTGTTTGAGTCAGCTTACTTTTCCTGACCATTCACAGCCTTTCCTCTTGACCAGAACACCCTGGTCTAATCCATTGATCTGCGAGATTGACAAAACCTGCTTTATGCTGCATTCTGTTATCTAATTCACAATCTCTCACCAAAGTTTACCTGGCCCTACATCAATCAATGTGACAGTTTCCAAGTGCATCAAACGCAGATCTTTGTGAAAGCCGGAAGAGTCAAAGCCAGTAGTTTGCAGGGCACCAGATAACAGCAAAGCTGTTTTGAACCACAGGGATCACCAACCAATAAAGCTTGAAAAGCTAAAAGCATGTTGTTGGCCTGGGAGAAGTCCTCATCTGGCAAGACAGCACATGGCTTGTCACCAAGGGAGTATGAACATGTTTACATTGAGAGTATGAGAGGAAGCTGTGTTCGCAGTCCTTGCATTATCACATAAACCCATTATTTGGTGGCAGAAAACATTTTGAACTTGAAGTTACATAAATTTGACATGAATTAGAATACAAATTAGAATGTCTACGCTTCATTTGTGCAGTTGCTTAATGCAGAGTTGCCTTTGAACGTTGCAAGAGATTGTTCTATCGTGAGGTGTTACAGTTTAGGGCTTCTTATATTCAATATCACAAGTGATGGCTCGGGTATCTCACCGGTTTTGACCTCCATATGGTCAATATTTGTTGTTGTGTCTGAAATAGCAGTCCTAGTTCCTGTCAGGACATGTCACAACTAATAACAACATTAGTTTCCTTTAATCTAGGGACCTTCCAGTTTGTTTATTTTTATAGATACAAGGGGGTCTTTGGAGGGATGACAGACACATTGTGATAGATGGCTGAAATGTTTGGCCCCGGAAAATCACAGAAACCACTCTAGAGGTTAGTAGATGCCATGTTGTGGAAGAAAATGATCTACCTCTGTATCTACAGAATCTACCCCAAAGTTTGTCCTTCACTATGTTGTCTTTGAAAAAGATAATTGCAAATCCTACCTTTAGGTTTATAGTAGACAAGACCCCGTGGATCAGAAAGGAATTGTGTACGGCATTTAACATACAGTTGAAGTCGGAAGTTTACATACACCTTTGTCATGCAGGTGAAAGAGGACCCAAAAGCGACTTAACAGAAACAGAGTTTATTAAAGTCCAAAACGGAATAACAGAAATCCTCTAGATTTGTAGAGGGGGAAACAACTGGAGAAGCGGCCACAGACTGCAGGTCGCTTCGGGTAGGCGCAGGCCGTAGTCGACTGAGACACCTGCTCACACGCAGCATCTGATGAAGGCACAAAACACGACAGGACAGGGTGATACACAATCACGGCAAAAACACGACAGGACAGGGCGAAACGCAATCACAGCATGGTGAATACAATACAAGGAACCGACGGGACAGGAACGGATCACAAAGGAATAAATAGGGACTCTAATCAGGGGAAAGGATCGGGAACAGGTGTGGGAAGACTAAATGATGATTAGGGGAATAGGAACAGCTGGGAGCAGGAACGGAACGACAGAGAGAAGAGAGAGCGAGAGAGTGAGAGAGGGAGGGGGAGAGAGAGGGATAGAAGGAGGGAAAGAACCAAACAAGACCAGCAGAGGGAAACGAATAGCATGGGGAGCACAGGGACAAGACATGACAATAAATGACAAACATGACACACCTTAGCCAGATACATTTAAACTCAGTTTTTCCACAATTGCTGACATTTAATTCTCGGACGAATTCCCTATCTTAGGTCAGTTAGGATCACCACTTTATTTTAAGAATGTGAAATGTCAGAATAATAGTAGAGAGAATGATTTATTTCAACTTTTATTTATTTCATCACATTCCCAGTGGGTCAGACATTTACATACACAAAATTAGTATTTGGTAGCATTGCTTTTAAATTGTTTAACTTGGGTCAAATGTTTCGGGTAGCCTTCCACAAGCTTCCCACAATAAGTTGGATACATTTTGGCCCATTCCTTTTCATTTTGGCCTCCTTGTTCACACACACTTTTTTCAGTTCTGCCCACAAATGTTCTATAGGATAGAGGTCAGGGATTTGTGATAGCCACTCCAATACCTTGACTTTGTTGTCCATAAGCCATTTTGCCACAACTTTGGAAATATGCTTGGGGGTCATTGTCCATTTGGAAGACCCATTTGCGACCAAGCTTTAACTTCCTGACGGATGTCTTGAGATGTTGCTTTAATATATCTACATAATTTTCCTCCCTCATGATGCCATCTATTTTGTGAAGTGAACCAGTCCCTCCTGCAGCAAAGCCACCCTCACAACATGATGCCGCCACCCCCGTGCATCACGGTTGGGATGGTGTTCTTCGTCTTGCAAGCCTCCCCCTTTTTCCTCCAAACATAACAATGGTCATTATGGCCAAACCGTTCTATTTTTGTTTAATCAGATCCGAGGACATTTCTCCAAAAAGTACAATCTTTGTCCCCATGTGAAGTTGCAAACCATACTCTGGCATTTTTATGGCGGTTTTGGAGCAGTGGCTTTTTAATTTCTGAGCGGCCTTTCAGGTTATGTTGATTTAGGACTGGTTTTACTGATGATATAGATACTTTTGTACCTGTTTCCTCCAGCATCTTCACAAGGTCCTTTGCTGTTGCTCTGGGATTGACTTGTACTTTACACACCAAAGTACGTTCATCTCTAGGAGACAGAACGTCTCCTTCTTGAGCTGCGTGGTCCCATGGTGTTTATACTTGCATACTATTGTTTGTACAGATGAACGTGGTACCTTCAGGTGTTTGGAAATTGCTCCCAAGGACGAACCAGACTTTTGGAGGTCTACAATTTTTTTCTGAGGTCTTGGCTGATTTCTTTTGATTTTCTCATGGTGAAAAGCAAAGAGGCACTGAGTATGAAGGTAGTCCTTGAAATACATGCACACAGGTACACTTCTAATTGACTCAAATTATGTCAATTAGCCTATCAGAAGCTTTTAAAGCCATGACATCATTTTCTGGAGTTTTTCAAGCTGTTTAAAGGCAGAGTCAACTTAGTGTATGTAAACTTCTGACCCACTGGAATTGTGATACAGTGAATTATCAGTGAAATAATCTGTCTGTAAACAATTGTTGGAAAAATGACTTGCGTCATGCACAAAGTAGATGTACTAACCGACTTTGCAAAACTATAGTTTTTAACAAGAAATGTGTGGAGTGGTTGAAAAACGAGTTTTAATGACTCCAACCTAAGTGTATGTGAACTTCCGACTTCAACTGCATAAACCATTCTCACATCAGCGCGATGGCCATCTGCACAACTTGTGCACTAACACGTGACTGTCAAACAAACACAATACACCAGAGACACATCTCATTTGTTTTTCTACTTCATAGCTTGAAAAGAGATGGCATTGAACATGCTGCACCAATTCAACCAAATTGGTAACAGTGCATTCATAACGCTGTTGTACTGTATGTTTTGGTATATATTTGAGTACCCCAAAGTGCCGAATAGGAATTCATCTCATCGGCTTTATTGTGATAGGCTTTTCTTCAAATAATCCTTCTTATGTCTTCTTTGTTTCTCCCATTTCATTTGATTTGGGGGTGTTTCTGTTTGTGGGATGCCAATGCAGATATTATACCATGCAGTTCTGAATTTGTCGGTCCCTGCGCTAAATCCATTATGGGCCAAGCCACTCTTTCAGTGTTACGGTAATGACCGAATCACCATTGTTACATAATGACGCAATCATTCTCACAATTGGGAGAAGGATGCAATCTAACATGGTCAGGGTAACGTTAGTCCACAGTTCCAGGTTACTGACCCCACAAGTCCTGCTCATAGTCCCAAAATCCACAGGAAAACATAAATGCTAATGTGTAAATCCAGCCACTGAAATTGAGATTTAGTTCTGCAGAGAACCCCTCTGAATAAATTATATCGGATTTTTTTCCTCTTTCTCTTTTTTTTTACAGGCCTCCTGACACACTTTCTGCTCATTCATCAACAGCATAGTGAGTGAGAGGGAGGAGGGATGGTTCTGCATCACCATCTCTTCTCCCCATACAGTACCCTCTCTTCTCCTCCCTTCCCTCCTCCCCATACAGTACACTCTCTCCTCCCTCCATACAGTGTGCGGGCTCTTCTCTTTCCCCTATACAGTGCACACTCTTCTCTTCCCCCCATAGTGCACGCTCTTCTCTTCCCCCCATACAGTGCACGCTCTTCTCTTCCCCATACAGTGCACGCTCTTCTCTTCCCCCATACAGTGCACGCTCTTCTCTTCCCCCCATAGTGCACGCTCTTCTCTTCCCCCCATAGTGCACGCTCTTCTCTCCCCCCATAGTGCATGCTCTTCCCTTCACCCCATACAGTGCACGCTCTTTTCTTCCCCCATACAGTGCACGCTCTTTTCTTCCCCCATAGTACATGCTCTTCTCTTCCCCCATACAGTGCACCGCTCTTCTCTTCACCCCATACAGTGCGCCGCTCTTCTCTTAAGCCCCATATAGTACACGCTCTTCTCTTCCCCCATACAGTGCACGCTCTTCTCTTCCCCCATATAGTGCACGCTCTTCTCTTCCTCCCATACAGTGCGCCGCTCTTCTCTTCCCCCATAGTGCATGCTCTTCTCTTCGCCTCATATAGTACACGCTCTTCTCTTCCCCCCCCATACAGTGCACGCTCTTCTCTTCCCCCCATATAGTGCACGCTCTTCTCTTCCCCCATACAGTGCACGCTCTTCTCTTCCCCCATAGTGCACGCTCTTCTCTTCCCCCATATAGTGCACGCTCTTCTCTTCCCCCCATAGTGCACGCTCTTCTCTTCCCCATATAGTGCAAGCTCTTCTCTTCCCCCATACAGTGCACGCTCTTCTCTTCCCCCATATAGTGCACGCTCTTCTCTTCCCCCATACAGTGCACCGCTCTTCTCTTCCCCCCATAGTACATGCTCTTCTCTTCCCCCATACAGTGCACGCTCTTCTCTTCCCATCATATAGTGCACGCTCTTCTCTTCCCCCCATACAGTGCACGCTCTTCTCTTCCCCCCATAGTGCACGCTCTTCTCTTCCCCCCATAGTGCACGCTCTTCTCTTCCCCCATATAGTGCAAGCTCTTCTCTTCCCCCATACAGTGCACGCTCTTCTCTTCCCCCATATAGTGCACGCTCTTCTCTTCCCCCATACAGTGCACCGCTCTTCTCTTCCCCCATAGTACATGCTCTTCTCTTCCCCCATACAGTGCACGCTCTTGTCTTCCCCCATACAGTGCGCCACCCTTCTCTTCCCCCCATAGTGCACGCTCTTCTCTTCCCCCATATAGTGCACGCTCTTCTCTTCCCCCATAGTGCACGCTCTTCTCTTCCCCCATATAGTGCACGCTCTTCTCTTCCCCCCATACAGTGCATGCTCTTCTATTCCCCCATATAGTGCCGCTCTTCTCTTCCCCCATACAGTGCACCGCTCTTCTCTTCCCCCCCATAGTACATGCTCTTCTCTTCCCCCATACAGTGCACACTCTTCTCTTCCCCCATAGTGCACGCTCTTCTCTTCCCCATAGTGCACTCTCTTCTCTCCCCCCATAGTGCACGCTCTTCTCTTCCCCCATATAGTGCACGCTCTTCTCTTCCCCCATAGTGCACGCTCTTCTCTTCCCCCATATAGTGCAAGCTCTTCTCTTCCCCCCATACAGTGCACGCTCTTCTCTTCCCCCATATAGTGCACGCTCTTCTCTTCCCCCATACAGTGCACCGCTCTTCTCTTCCCCCATAGTACATGCTCTTCTCTTCCCCCATACAGTGCACGCTCTTCTCTTCCCCCATATAGTGCACGCTCTTCTCTTCCCCCATACAGTGCACGCTCTTCTCTTCCCCCATACAGTGCACGCTCTTCTCTTCCCCCATACAGTGCACGCTTTTCTCTTCCCCCATAGTGCACGCTCTTCTCTTCCCCCCATAGTGCACGCCCTTCTCTTCCCCCCATACAGTGCACTGCTCTTCTCTTCCCCCATAGTACATGCTCTTCTCTTCCCCCCATACAGTGCACGCTCTTCTCTTCCCCCATACAGTGCGCCACCCTTCTCTTCCCCCATATAGTGCACGCTCTTCTCTTCCCCCCATAGTGCACGCTCTTCTCTTCCCCCATATTGCACGCTCTTCTCTTCCCCCATATAGTGCACGCTCTTCTCTTCCCCCATACAGTGCATGCTCTTCTATTCCCCCATATAGTGCCGCTCTTCTCTTCCCCCATACAGTGCACGCTCTTCTCTTCCCCCATACAGTGCACGCTCTTCTCTTCCCCCATACAGTGCACGCTTTTCTCTTCCCCCCATAGTGCACGCTCTTCTCTTCCCCCCATAGTGCACGCCCTTCTCTTCCCCCATACAGTGCACTGCTCTTCTCTTCCCCCATAGTACATGCTCTTCTCTTCCCCCCATACAGTGCACGCTCTTCTCTTCCCCCATACAGTGCGCCACCCTTCTCTTCCCCCATATAGTGCACGCTCTTCTCTTCCCCCCATAGTGCACGCTCTTCTCTTCCCCCCATATTGCACGCTCTTCTCTTCCCCCATATAGTGCACGCTCTTCTCTTCCCCCCATACAGTGCATGTCTTCTATTCCCCATATAGTGCCGCTCTTCTCTTCCCCCATACAGTGCACCGCTCTTCTCTTCCCCCCATAGTACATGCTCTTCTCTTCCCCCCATACAGTGCACGCTCTTTTCTTCCCCCATACAGTGCACGCTCTTCTCTTCCCCCATACAGTGCACGCTCTTCTCTTCCCCCCATAGTGCACGCTCTTCTCTTCCCCCCATAGTGCACGCTCTTCTCTCCCCCATAGTGCATGCTCTTCCCTTCACCCCATACAGTGCACTCTCTTTTCTTCCCCCATACAGTGCACGCTCTTTTCTTCCCCCATAGTACATGCTCTTCTCTTCCCCCATACAGTGCACCGCTCTTCTCTTCACCCCATACAGTGCGCTCTTCTCTTCGCCCCATATAGTACACGCCCTTCTCTTCCCCCCATACAGTGCACGCTCTTCTCTTCCCCCATATAGTGCACGCTCTTCTCTTCCTCCCCATACAGTGCGCCGTTCTTCTCTTCCCCCCATAGTGCACGCTCTTCTCTTCGCCCCATATAGTACACGCTCTTCTCTTCCCCCATACAGTGCACGCTCTTCTCTTCCCCCATATAGTGCACGCTCTTCTCTTCCCCCCATACAGTGCACGCTCTTCTCTTCCCCCATAGTGCACACTCTTCTCTTCCCCCCATATAGTGCACGCTCTTCTCTTCCCCCCATAGTGCACGCTCTTCTCTTCCCCCATATAGTGCAAGCTCTTCTCTTCCCCCATACAGTGCACGCTCTTCTCTTCCCCCCATATAGTGCACGCTCTTCTCTTCCCCCATACAGTGCACCGCTCTTCTCTTCCCCCCATATTACATGCTCTTCTCTTCCCCCATACAGTGCACGCTCTTCTCTTCCCCCATATAGTGCACGCTCTTCTCTTCCCCCCATACAGTGCACGCTCTTCTCTTCCCCCCATGGTGCACGCTCTTCTCTTCCCCCATATAGTGCACGCTCTTCTCTTCCCCCATAGTGCACGCTCTTCTCTTCCCCCCATAGTGCACGCTCTTCTCTTCCCCCATATAGTGCAAGCTCTTCTCTTCCCCCCATACAGTGCACGCTCTTCTCTTCCCCCCATATAGTGCACGCTCTTCTCTTCCCCCCATACAGTGCACCGCTCTTCTCTTCCCCCATAGTACATGCTCTTCTCTTCCCCCCATACAGTGCACGCTCTTCTCTTCCCCCACATACAGTGCGCCACCCTTCTCTTCCCCCATATAGTGCACGCTCTTCTCTTCCCCCATAGTGCACGCTCTTCTCTTCCCCCATATAGTGCACACTCTTCTCTTCCCCCATAGTGCACGCTCTTCTCTTCCCCCATATAGTGCACGCTCTTCTCTTCCCCCATATAGTGCACGCTCTTCTCTTCCCCATATAGTGCACGCTCTTCTCTTCCCCCCATACAGTGCATGCTCTTCTATTCCCCCATATAGTGCCGCTCTTCTCTTCCCCCATACAGTGCACCGCTCTTCTCTTCCCCCATAGTACATGCTCTTCTCTTCCCCCATACAGTGCACGCTCTTTTCTTCCCCCCATACAGTGCACCGCTCTTCTCTTCCCCCATAGTACATGCTCTTCTCTTCCCCCATACAGTACATGCTCTTCTCTTCCCCCATACAGTGCACACTCTTCTCTT
The DNA here is from genome assembly GCF_021184085.1 of Oncorhynchus gorbuscha. Taxonomy (NCBI): domain Eukaryota; kingdom Metazoa; phylum Chordata; class Actinopteri; order Salmoniformes; family Salmonidae; genus Oncorhynchus; species Oncorhynchus gorbuscha. The sequence continues at coordinate 5,595 of NW_025750635.1, read as the reverse complement.
CACCTCTCTTCTCCTCGTTTCTCTCCAACTTCCATGCTAAAATAAAATTGTGTTTCCACTTACGAGAACACTATTAATTTCTGTCTCAGCATTTTAATTCCAGATATTTTTCTTGGACTTCACCTCTCTCTGACCTTGTGATACCACCTCAATACTTCGCAAATAACCCCGCCAACACAAGAAGAGCCAACCCAAATTCCATTACCAGCTGGGTTGCTGTTTCCAAAGCCTGCCAAGTGAACTGAACTCAATTACAAACATGTCTTTGGGGCTTGAGGAAATGGTGCAATCCTCTAACAGTATCCCTTGCAAGACTTTGAAACGCCATAGAAGTATCCTATGTTTGTGTTTGAGTCAGCTTACTTTTCCTGACCATTCACAGCCTTTCCTCTTGACCAGAACACCCTGGTCTAATCCATTGATCTGCGAGATTGACAAAACCTGCTTTATGCTGCATTCTGTTATCTAATTCACAATCTCTCACCAAAGTTTACCTGGCCCTACATCAATCAATGTGACAGTTTCCAAGTGCATCAAACGCAGATCTTTGTGAAAGCCGGAAGAGTCAAAGCCAGTAGTTTGCAGGGCACCAGATAACAGCAAAGCTGTTTTGAACCACAGGGATCACCAACCAATAAAGCTTGAAAAGCTAAAAGCATGTTGGCCTGGGAGAAGTCCTCATCTGGCAAGACAGCACATGGCTTGTCACCAAGGGAGTATGAACATGTTTACATTGAGAGTATGAGAGGAAGCTGTGTTCGCAGTCCTTGCATTATCACATAAACCCATTATTTGGTGGCAGAAAACATTTTGAACTTGAAGTTACATAAATTTGACATGAATTAGAATACAAATTAGAATGTCTACGCTTCATTTGTGCAGTTGCTTAATGCAGAGTTGCCTTTGAACGTTGCAAGAGATTGTTCTATCGTGAGGTGTTACAGTTTAGGGCTTCTTATATTCAATATCACAAGTGATGGCTCGGGTATCTCACCGGTTTTGACCTCCATATGGTCAATATTTGTTGTTGTGTCTGAAATAGCAGTCCTAGTTCCTGTCAGGACATGTCACAACTAATAACAACATTAGTTTCCTTTAATCTAGGGACCTTCCAGTTTGTTTATTTTTATAGATACAAGGGGTCTTTGGAGGGATGACAGACACATTGTGATAGATGGCTGAAATGTTTGGCCCCGGAAAATCACAGAAACCACTCTAGAGGTTAGTAGATGCCATGTTGTGGAAGAAAATGATCTACCTCTGTATCTACAGAATCTACCCCAAAGTTTGTCCTTCACTATGTTGTCTTTGAAAAAGATAATTGCAAATCCTACCTTTAGGTTTATAGTAGACAAGACCCCGTGGATCAGAAAGGAATTGTGTACGGCATTTAACATACAGTTGAAGTCGGAAGTTTACATACACCTTTGTCATGCAGGTGAAAGAGGACCCAAAAGCGACTTAACAGAAACAGAGTTTATTAAAGTCCAAAACGGAATAACAGAAATCCTCTAGATTTGTAGAGGGGAAACAACTGGAGAAGCGGCCACAGACTGCAGGTAAGCCGGGTAGGCGCAGGCCGTAGTCGACTGAGACACCTGCTCACACGCAGCATCTGATGAAGGCACAAAACACGACAGGACAGGGTGATACACAATCACGGCAAAAACACGACAGGACAGGGCGAAACGCAATCACAGCATGGTGAATACAATACAAGGAACCGACGGGACAGGAACGGATCACAAAGGAATAAATAGGGACTCTAATCAGGGGAAAGGATCGGGAACAGGTGTGGGAAGACTAAATGATGATTAGGGGAATAGGAACAGCTGGGAGCAGGAGCAGACGACAGAGAGAAGAGAGAGCGAGAGAGTGAGAGAGGGAGGGGGAGAGAGGGATAGAAGGAGGAAAAGGAACCAAACAAGACCAGCAGAGGGAAACGAATAGCATGGGGAGCACAGGGACAAGACATGACAATAAATGACAAACATGACACACCTTAGCCAGATACATTTAAACTCAGTTTTCCACAATTGCTGACATTTAATTCTCGGACGAATTCCCTATCTTAGGTCAGTTAGGATCACCACTTTATTTTAAGAATGTGAAATGTCAGAATAATAGTAGAGAGAATGATTTATTTCAACTTTTATTTATTTCATCACATTCCCAGTGGGTCAGACATTTACATACACAAAATTAGTATTTGGTAGCATTGCTTTTAAATTGTTTAACTTGGGTCAAATGTTTGGGTAGCCTTCCACAAGCTTCCCACAATAAGTTGGATACATTTTGGCCCATTCCTTTTCATTTTGGCCTCCTTGTTCACACACACTTTTCAGTTCTGCCCACAAATGTTCTATAGGATAGAGGTCAGGGATTTGTGATAGCCACTCCAATACCTTGACTTTGTTGTCCATAAGCCATTTTGCCACAACTTTGGAAATATGCTTGGGGGTCATTGTCCATTTGGAAGACCCATTTGCGACCAAGCTTTAACTTCCTGACGGATGTCTTGAGATGTTGCTTTAATATATCTACATAATTTTCCTCCCTCATGATGCCATCTATTTTGTGAAGTGAACCAGTCCCTCCTGCAGCAAAGCCACCCTCACAACATGATGCCGCCACCCCCGTGCATCACGGTTGGGATGGTGTTCTTCGTCTTGCAAGCCTCCCCCTTTTTCCTCCAAACATAACAATGGTCATTATGGCCAAACCGTTCTATTTTTGTTTAATCAGATCCGAGGACATTTCTCCAAAAAGTACAATCTTTGTCCCCATGTGAAGTTGCAAACCATACTCTGGCATTTTTATGGCGGTTTTGGAGCAGTGGCTTTTTAATTTCTGAGCGGCCTTTCAGGTTATGTTGATTTAGGACTGGTTTTACTGATGATATAGATACTTTTGTACCTGTTTCCTCCAGCATCTTCACAAGGTCCTTTGCTGTTGCTCTGGGATTGACTTGTACTTTACACACCAAAGTACGTTCATCTCTAGGAGACAGAACGCGTCTCCTTCTTGAGCTGCGTGGTCCCATGGTGTTTATACTTGCATACTATTGTTTGTACAGATGAACGTGGTACCTTCAGGTGTTTGGAAATTGCTCCCAAGGACGAACCAGACTTTTGGAGGTCTACAATTTTTTTCTGAGGTCTTGGCTGATTTCTTTTGATTTTCTCATGGTGAAAAGCAAAGAGGCACTGAGTATGAAGGTAGTCCTTGAAATACATGCACACAGGTACACTTCTAATTGACTCAAATTATGTCAATTAGCCTATCAGAAGCTTTTAAAGCCATGACATCATTTTCTGGAGTTTTTCAAGCTGTTTAAAGGCAGAGTCAACTTAGTGTATGTAAACTTCTGACCCACTGGAATTGTGATACAGTGAATTATCAGTGAAATAATCTGTCTGTAAACAATTGTTGGAAAAATGACTTGCGTCATGCACAAAGTAGATGTACTAACCGACTTTGCAAAACTATAGTTTTTAACAAGAAATGTGTGGAGTGGTTGAAAAACGAGTTTTAATGACTCCAACCTAAGTGTATGTGAACTTCCGACTTCAACTGCATAAACCATTCTCACATCAGCGCGATGGCCATCTGCACAACTTGTGCACTAACACGTGACTGTCAAACAAACACAATACACCAGAGACACATCTCATTTGTTTTTCTACTTCATAGCTTGAAAAGAGATGGCATTGAACATGCTGCACCAATTCAACCAAATTGGTAACAGTGCATTCATAACGCTGTTGTACTGTATGTTTTGGTATATATTTGAGTACCCCAAAGTGCCGAATAGGAATTCATCTCATCGGCTTTATTGTGATAGGCTTTTCTTCAAATAATCCTTCTTATGTCTTCTTTGTTTCTCCCATTTCATTTGATTTGGGGGTGTTTCTGTTTGTGGGATGCCAATGCAGATATTATACCATGCAGTTCTGAATTTGTCGGTCCCTGCGCTAAATCCATTATGGGCCAAGCCACTCTTTCAGTGTTACGGTAATGACCGAATCACCATTGTTACATAATGACGCAATCATTCTCACAATTGGGAGAAGGATGCAATCTAACATGGTCAGGGTAACGTTAGTCCACAGTTCCAGGTTACTGACCCCACAAGTCCTGCTCATAGTCCCAAAATCCACAGGAAAACATAAATGCTAATGTGTAAATCCAGCCACTGAAATTGAGATTTAGTTCTGCAGAGAACCCCTCTGAATAAATTATATCGGATTTTTTTTCCTCTTTCTCTTTTTTTTTACAGGCCTCCTGACACACTTTCTGCTCATTCATCAACAGCATAGTGAGTGAGAGGGAGGAGGGATGGTTCTGCATCAAAGGACTGTCTCAGTGACTGGGGGGAATACATCCCTCTCTTCGGCGTGTGTTTGATGATGCCTTTCTGTTTTAAGAACTCACTGACACACTTCAGCTGGGTATTAGCCTACTTTCGCATCTTTCCTATGTTGTCTTCTATTCAGACCTGGGTTCAAATGCTATTTGAGTTTTCAAATAATTGCAGTGCTCATTTCAGTCTGCCTGGAGTGCCAGATCGGCGGCGTTAGTACTTTTGCAACTATTCTATTGGTTCCATTGCACCAGGTAAACTCAATCAAGACCATATCAGAGATCATTTCCAAAAGTATTTGAACCCAGGTCTGGCTCTCTTTGACATACAGACAAACTGCTGGATTTTTCCTCTTATTGTGTATACTATACATTACCTAGTACGTCAGAGGTTATGTCCTAGTTCATGTATTGTATCAGTCATACACTTGAATATAACTGCAACAACTTTTAAGGTTGACTTTCAACTTCAAAGGATGCTGCCTTCACGGTGCGCCTTCTGTTGCAAAATAACATCCTCTTATATAAGATCATCCTGACGAGGGAAACGTGGCGAAGCCTGAAGCTCTATGGATTTGGAGAGGAGGAGAGTCTTGTCCAATGTCTCCAAATGATACCCACTCAAAAAATATTTTTTTTGTGGCAATGAGAAGAGAAGACAAGATTGTGGAGTTCGTGTGTTTGGATACTGGGTGACGTGGGAGGCTTGGCCACAACTGCCCCTGACTGATTAAAGGTAGAGGAACGTGTCTCTGGGCCTGAATGTACTGTATAATCTAAATAATGACTTACTCTTTAGCAATACAATGCTGGCTTATTCAAGAATCCATTCCACACTAAAAAACAAAAACATAGAGTGGACCTTTACCGAATTCGAAGTATGGTTTGGCTGCCTTAGTTTCAATGGGAAGAGGATGCATTAGTGTTTTATAAGTTAAAGCTGCACAATGCAGAAATTGCTCCACCATTTCCTGGTTGAACAAAATTTCTGTTTGACAAAGCAAGTAAGTATATGTTTTTATTTTCCATAGCTGGTGTACAAAACTGAAAGTAAAAGACATAAAAACTTAGAGCAAAGACAGGAAGCATAGAAAGCCAATGTATTTCTGAAAGCTGTGCTGCCCTACATTTCCCCCCACGTGGGTCAGCCCCCTAATAATTTGAGTTCAACAAATGAGCTTAAGCCCCTCGCCATGTGAGTGACAGCTACCAAGAGGCACATAAAGCACACAC
>NW_025750634.1:0-15000 GCF_021184085.1 Oncorhynchus gorbuscha | reverse complement strand
TCTGTGTGTATGTATTGTATATTACTGTAAATATTGATCACATTCCGTGTCTATGTACTGTATATTACTGTAAATATTGATCACATTCCGTGTCTATGTACTGTATATTACTGTAAATATTGATCACATTCCATGTGTCTATGTATTGTATATTACTGTAAATATTGATCACATTCCGTGTCTATGTACTGTATATTACTGTAAATATTGATCACATTCTGTGTCTATGTACTGTATATTACTGTAAATATTGATCACATTCCGTGTCTATGTACTGTATATTACTGTAAATATTGATCACATTCTGTGTGTATGTACTGTATATTACTGTAAATATTGATCACATTCCGTGTCAATGTACTGTATATTACTGTAAATATTGATCACATTCATGTCTATGTTTCTGTATATTACTGTAAATATTGATCACATTCTGTGTGTATGTACTGTATATTACTGTAAGATTGATCACATTCCGTGTCTATGACTATATTATGATACACTGAAAATAATATGATCACATTTTTGACCTCCTGTTTCATGTACTGTATATTCTGTAAATATTGATCACATTCCTGTCTATTCTGTTTTAGGAAGTGATTGTCACTTCACGTGTTCTGTACTGTATATTACTGTAAAGATTGATCACATTCTGTGTATGATCATATATTATGATACACTGAATTCTGTAATAATATAGAACCTTTTGACCTCCTTTCTGTTTCAGGAAGTGATGTCACTGAGTTCTGCCCCCTATATATAAGACCTTCCTCCCCCCTTTCTGTTTCAGGAAGTGATGTCACTGAGTTCTGCCCCCTTTATATAGGACCTTCCACCCCCCTTTCTGTTTCAGGAAGTGATGTCACTGAGTTCTGCCCCCTTTATATGAGGACCTTTCACCCCCCACCTGTTTCAGGAGCAGTGATGAAGACCTCAGGAAGCCATTGTTTATAAATATCACCTGGGAACAGGAGCAGCAGTGTGCAGCGTTTACCCTTCCTGTTTTCCATGAGTCTACATACTCCAGCACCTGGGAACAGGACCTGATGGACCTGTCAGGGTGGAACATGTTTATTATCACCTGAAACATTTGACCTGGCTTTGTAGCTGTTCTAATGGCCCCTGGGAAGCTGTGTTTCCAGGATCCAGACCTGAGGAAAGTACAGGAGGAGTAATGTTCTTTTATACCTGAAACATTTAGATTCATTGTAGCTGTTCTAATGGCCTGGTTGGTTTAGGATACTGACAGGTCATCCTCTATACCACACAGCTAGATTCATATATCGTGTACCTGGTTGGTTTATATACAGGTCATCTCTTACCCCATCCTGCCCCAGTGGTCTTCTATATTATATACCTGGTTGGTTTATATACAGGTCATCTCTTACCCCATCCTGCCCCAGTGGTCTCCTGGTTGGTTTATATACAGGTCATCTCTTACCCCGTCCTGCCCCAGTGGTCTCCTGGTTGGTTTCTATACAGGTCATCTCTTACCCCGTCCTGCCCCAGTGGTCTCCTGGTTGGTTTATATACAGGTCATCTCTTACCCCATCCTGCCCCAGTGGTCTCCTGGTTGGTTAATATACAGGTCATCTCTTACCGTCCTGCCCCAGTGGTCTCCTGGTTAATATACAGGTCATCTCTTACCCCGTCCTGCCCCAGTGGTCTTCTATATTATATACCTGGTTGGTTTATATACAGGTCATCTCTTACCCGTCCTGCCCCAGTGGTCTTCTATATTATATACCTGGTTGGTTAATATACGGAGTCATCTCTTACCCGTCCTGCCCCAGTGGTCTCCTGGTTGGTTTATACAGGTCATCTCTTACCCCGTCCTGCCCCAGTGGTCTTCTATATTATACCTGGTTGGTTTATATACAGGTCATCTCTTACCCAGTCCTTCCCCAGTGGTCTCCTGGTTGGTTTATATACAGGTCATCTCTTACCTCGTCCTGCCCCAGTGGTCTCCTGGTTGGTTTATATACAGGTCATCTCTTACCTCGTCCTGCCCCAGTGGTCTTCTATATTATATACCTGGTTGGTTTATATACAGGTCATCTCTTACCCCATCCTGCCCCAGTGGTCTCCTGGTTGGTTTATATACAGGTCATCTCTTACCCCGTCCTGCCCCAGTGGTCTCCTGGTTGGTTTATATACAGGTCATCTCTTACCCCGTCCTGCCCCAGTGGTCTTCTATATTATATACCTGGTTGGTTTATATACAGGTCATCTCTTACCCCGTCCTGCCCCAGTGGTCTTCTATATTATATACCTGGTTGGTTTATATACAGGTCATCTCTTACTCCTGTCCTGCCCCAGTGGTCTCCTGGTTGGTTTATATACAGGTCATCTCTTACCCCGTCCTGCCCCAGTGGTCTTCTATATTATATACCTGGTTGGTTTATATACAGGTCATCTCTTACCCCATCCTGCCCCAGTGGTCTCCTGGTTGGTTTATATACAGGTCATCTCTTACCCCATCCTGCCCCAGTGGTCTCCTGGTTGGTTTATATACAGGTCATCTCTTACCCCGTCCTGCCCCAGTGGTCTTCTATATTATATACCTGGTTGGTTTATATACAGGTCATCTCTTACCCCATCCTGCCCCAGTGGTCTCCTGGTTGGTTTATATACAGGTCATCTCTTACCCCATCCTGCCCCAGTGGTCTCCTGGTTGGTTTATATACAGGTCATCTCTTACCCCATCCTGCCCCAGTGGTCTCCTGGTTGGTTTATATACAGGTCATCTCTTACCCCATCCTGCCCCAGTGGTCTTCTATATTATATACCTGGTTGGTTTATATACAGGTCATCTCTTACCCCATCCTGCCCCAGTGGTCTCCTGGTTGGTTAATATACAGGTCATCTCTTACCCCGTCCTGCCCCAGTGGTCTCCTGGTTGGTTTATATACAGGTCATCTCTTACCCCGTCCTGCCCCAGTGGTCTTCTAAATTATATACCTGGTTGGTTTATATACAGGTCATCTCTTACCCCGTCCTGCCCCAGTGGTCTTCTATATTATATACCTGGTTGGTTAATATACAGGTCATCTCTTACCCCGTCCTGCCCCAGTGGTCTCCTGGTTGGTTTATATACAGGTCATCTCTTACCCCGTCCTGCCCCAGTGGTCTTCTATATTATATACCTGGTTGGTTTATATACAGGTCATCTCTTACCCAGTCCTTCCCCAGTGGTCTCCTGGTTGGTTTATATACAGGTCATCTCTTACCTCGTCCTGCCCCAGTGGTCTCCTGGTTGGTTTATATACAGGTCATCTCTTACCTCGTCCTGCCCCAGTGGTCTTCTATATTATATACCTGGTTGGTTTATATACAGGTCATCTCTTACCCCATCCTGCCCCAGTGGTCTCCTGGTTGGTTTATATACAGGTCATCTCTTACCCCGTCCTGCCCCAGTGGTCTCCTGGTTGGTTTATATACAGGTCATCTCTTACCCCGTCCTGCCCCAGTGGTCTTCTATATTATATACCTGGTTGGTTTATATACAGGTCATCTCTTACCCCGTCCTGCCCCAGTGGTCTTCTATATTATATACCTGGTTGGTTTATATACAGGTCATCTCTTACCCCGTCCTGCCCCAGTGGTCTCCTGGTTGGTTTATATACAGGTCATCTCTTACCCCGTCCTGCCCCAGTGGTCTTCTATATTATATACCTGGTTGGTTTATATACAGGTCATCTCTTACCCCATCCTGCCCCAGTGGTCTCCTGGTTGGTTTATATACAGGTCATCTCTTACCCCATCCTGCCCCAGTGGTCTCCTGGTTGGTTTATATACAGGTCATCTCTTACCCCGTCCTGCCCCAGTGGTCTTCTATATTATATACCTGGTTGGTTTATATACAGGTCATCTCTTACCCCGTCCTGCCCCAGTGGTCTTCTATATTATATACCTGTTTGGTTTATATACAGGTCATCTCTTACCCCGTCCTGCCCCAGTGGTCTCCTGGTTGGTTTATATACAGGTCATCCTCTTACCCCGTCCTGCCCCAGTGGTCTTCTATATTATACCTGGTTGGTTTATATACAGGTCATCTCTTACCCCATCCTGCCCCCAGTGGTCTCCTGGTTGGTTTGTATACCAGGTCATCTCTTACATCACCTGCCCAATCAAGGTCTCCTGGTTGGTTTATTGGTCTCCTGGTTGGTTTATATACAGGTCATCTCTTACCCCGTCCTGCCCCAGTGGTCTTCTATATTATATACCTGGTTGGTTTATATACAGGTCATCTCTCTTACCGTCCTGCCCCCAGTGGTCTCCTGGTTGGTTTATATACAGGTCATCTCACCTCGTCCTGCCCCAGTGGTCTCCTGGTTGGTTTATATACAGGTCTGACATCTCTTACCCCGTCCCTGCCCCAGTGGTCTTCTATATTATATACCTGTTGGTTTATATACAGGTCATCTCTTACCCCATCCTGCCCCAGTGGTCTTCTATATTATATACCTGGTTGGTTTATATACCAGTCATCTCTTACCCCGTCCTGCCCCAGTGGTCTTCTATATTATACCTGGTTGGTTTATATACAGGTCATCTCTTCCCGTCCTGCCCCAGTGGTCTCCTTTGGTTTATACCAGGTCATCTCTTACCCGTCCTGCCCCAGTGGTCTTCTATATTATATACTGGTTGGTTTATATACAGGTCATCTCTACCCCGTCCTGCCCCAGTGGTCTCCTGGTTGGTTTATATACAGGTCATCTCTTACCCCGTCTGCAGTGGTCTTCTATATTATATACCTGGTTGGTTATATACCATCCCTGGTGGTCTCCTGGTTGGTTTATATACAGGTCATCTCTTACCCCATCCTGCCCCAGTGGTCTCTATATTATATACCTGGTTGGTTTATATACAGGTCATCTTACCCATCCTGCCCCAGTGGGTCTCCTGGTTGGTTTATATACAGGTCATCTCTTACCCCATCCTGCCCCAGTGGTCTCTGGTTGGTTTATATACAGGTCATCTCTTACCCACATCCTGCCCCAGTGGTCTTCTATATTATCTACCTGGTTGGTTTATATACAGGTCATCTCTTACCCGTCCTGCCCCCCAGTGGTCTTCCTGGTTGGTTTATATACAGGTCATCTCTTGCCCGTCCTGCCCCAGTGGTCTCCTGGTTGGTTTATATACAGGTCATCTCTTACCTCGTCCTGCCCCAGTGGTCTTCTATATTATATACCTGGTTGGTTTATAGGTCATCTCTTACCGTCTACTGATGGTCTCCTGGTTGGTTTATATATGAGTCATCTCTTCACCCTGTCTGCCCCAGTGGTCTTCTATATTATATACCTGGTTTAGTTTATATGCAGGTGTCTGCCCCCGTCACTGTTAATATACAGGTCATCTCTTACCCCGTCTGCCCCCAGTGGTCTCCTGGTTGGTTTATATACAGGTCATCTCTTGCCGTCCTGCCCCAGTGGTCTTCCTATGTTAACTGCCTATCTGGTTGGTTTATATACAGGTCATCTCTCTTACCCGTCCTGCCTGAGTGGTCTCCTGGTTGGTTTATATGCAGGTCCCCTCTTTTCCGTCTGCCCCAGTGGTCTTCTATATTATATACCTGGTTTGGTTTATATACAGTCATCTCTTACCTGCGTCCTGCATCTCCTGTCTTACCCCGTCCTGCTTAAAGTGGTCTCCTGGTTGGTTTATATACAGGTCATCTCTTACCCCCGTCCTGCCCCAGTGGTCTTCTATATTATATACCTGGTTGGTTTATATACAGGTCATCTCTTACCCGTCCTGCCCCAGTGGTCTCTGGTTGGTTTATATACAGGTCATCTCTACTCGTCCTGCCCCAGTGGTCTCCTGGTTTGGTTTATATACAGGTCATCTCTTACCTCCCCTGTGGTCTCTGCCCCAGCCCCCAGTGGTCTTCTATAATATACCCTGGTTGGTTTATATACAGGTCATCTCTTACCCCATCCCTGCCCTAGTGTTCTCTGGTTGGTTTATATACAGGTCATCTCTTACCCGTCCTGCCCCAGTGGTCTCATGGTTGGTTTATATACAGGTCATCTCTTACCCCGTCCTGCCCCAGTGGTCTTCTATATTATATACGTGGTTGGTTTCTATACAGGTCATCTCTTACCCCATCCTGCCCCAGTGGTCTCCTGGTTGGTTTATTTACAGGTCATCTCTTACCCCGTCCTGCCCCAGTGGTCTTCTATATTATATACCTGGTTGGTTAATAGACAGGTCATCTCTTACCCCGTCCTGCCCCAGTGGTCTCCTGGTTGGTTTATATACAGGTCATCTCTTACTCCCATCCTGCCCCAGTGGTCTCCTGGTTGGTTTATATACAGGTCATCTCTTACCCCATCCTGCCCCAGTGGTCTCCTGGTTGGTTTATATACAGGTCATCTCTTACCCCATCCTGCCCCAGTGGTCTTCTATATTATATACCTGGTTGGTTTATATACAGGTCATCTCTTACCCCGTCCTGCCCCAGTGGTCTCCTGGTTGGTTTATATACAGGTCATCTCTTACCCCGTCCTGCCCCAGTGGTCTTCTATATTATATACCTGGTTGGTTTATATACAGGTCATCTCTTACCCCATCCTGCCCCAGTGGTCTCCTGGTTGGTTTATATACAGGTCATCTCTTACCCCATCCTGCCCCAGTGGTCTTCTATATTATATACCTGGTTGGTTTATATACAGGTCATCTCTTACCCCATCCTGCCCCAGTGGTCTCCTGGTTGGTTTATATACAGGTCATCTCTTACCCCATCCTGCCCCAGTGGTCTCCTGGTTGGTTTATATACAGGTCATCTCTTACCCCATCCTGCCCCAGTGGTCTTCTATATTATATACCTGGTTGGTTTATATACAGGTCATCTCTTACCCCATCCTGCCCCAGTGGTCTCCTGGTTGGTTTATATACAGGTCATCTCTTACCCCGTCCTGCCCCAGTGGTCTTCTATATTATATACCTGGTTGGTTTCTATACAGGTCATCTCTTACCTCGTCCTGCCCCAGTGGTCTCCTGGTTGGTTTATATACAGGTCATCTCTTACCCCGTCCTGCCCCAGTGGTCTCCTGGTTGGTTTATATACAGGTCATCTCTTACCCCATCCTGCCCCAGTGGTCTCCTGGTTGGTTTATATACAGGTCATCTCTTACCCCATCCTGCCCCAGTGGTCTTCTATATTATATACCTGGTTGGTTTATATACAGGTCATCTCTTACCCCATCCTGCCCCAGTGGTCTCCTGGTTGGTTTATATACAGGTCATCTCTTACCCCATCCTGCCCCAGTGGTCTCCTGGTTGGTTTATATACAGGTCATCTCTCACCCCATCCTGCCCCAGTGGTCTCCTGGTTGGTTTATATACAGGTCATCTCTCACCCCGTCCTGCCCCAGTGGTTCCGGTTGGAGCGAGTGGTCGCATCTGCACGTCGCTCCAACGGGTAGTATAACTTTTTCATTATATTTCATTATATCACAACGGTTTGATTTGTCTTATCTTAGCAATTTCTTCTCAGCTAGCTACATAGCCGTCTTTGTATCAAAGATAATTGCGTAATTATCGTATTTCGCCGTCCTAACGTAGTCTTCACTAGCCAGCTAGCTAACGTCCACTGATTAGCTGCACTGAGAAACTTTTACACTCAACTGAACGACTTGATTAGTTTAGTGTTAGCTACCTACATAGCTGTCTTTGCTGTCTTCGTATCATCGTATCATCGTATCCAAGATAATTGTGTTGTTTAGGTTTAGAGTGTGTAGTCTTAGAGTGATTATCTTAATTTACCGAGGTTAGCTAGCCAGCTATTTGTCGTCCTTAACGTAGGTGACTCTGCTAGCTAGCCAACAGCTAGCCAACGCTAGCCAACGTCTTCTGTATAGAACTCAACTACCCGGTCGCATTCACAGGTTGTATCACATTTTCACTTCATTTCATTACAGTACAACGGTTTGATTTGTTTGATCGTAGCTAGCTACTTAGCTAGCTACATAGCCGTCTTTGTATCAAAGATAATTGTGTAGTCTAGAGCGATTTTCTAGGTTCGCTAGCCATCTATTGTCGTTCTTTTAACGCAACGTAACGTAAACAACACTGCTAGCTAGCCTGCTAGCCCCCGAATAGCAACACTGCAGAAACTATTACACTCAACGGAATGACTTGATTAGTGTAGTGTCAACAACGCACCCACTGCCAGCTGGCCTACTTCAGCAGTACTGTATCATTTTAATCATTTTAGTCAATAAGATTCTTGCTACGTAGCTTAACTTTCTGAACATTCGAGACGTGTAGTCCACTTGTCATTCCAATCTCCTTTGCATTAGCGTAGCCTCTTCTGTAGCCTGTCAACTATGTGTCTGTTTATCCCTGTTCTCTCCTCTCTGCACAGACCATACAAACGCTCCTCACCGCGTGGCCGCGGCCACCCTACTCTGGTGGTCCCAGCGCGCACGACCCACGTGGAGTTCCAGGTCTCCGGTAGCCTCTGGAACTGCCAATCTGCGGTCAACAAGGCAGAGTTCATCTCAGCCTATGCCTCCCTCCAGTCCCTCGACTTCTTGGCACTGACGGAAACATGGATCACCACAGACAACACTGCTACTCCTACTGCTCTCTCTTCGTCCGCCCACGTGTTCTCGCACACCCCGAGAGCATCTGGTCAGCGGGGTGGTGGCACCGGGATCCTCATCTCTCCCAAGTGGTCATTCTCTCTTTCTCCCCTTACCCATCTGTCTATCGCCTCCTTTGAATTCCATGCTGTCACAGTTACTAGCCCTTTCAAGCTTAACATCCTTATCATTTATCGCCCTCCAGGTTCCCTCGGAGAGTTCATCAATGAGCTTGATGCCTTGATAAGCTCCTTTCCTGAGGACGGCTCACCTCTCACAGTTCTGGGCGACTTTAACCTCCCCACGTCTACCTTTGACTCTTTCCTCTCTGCCTCCTTCTTTCCACTCCTCTCCTCTTTTGACCTCACCCTCTCACCTTCCCCCTACTCACAAGGCAGGCAATACGCTCGACCTCATCTTTACTAGATGCTGTTCTTCCACTAACCTCACTGCAACTCCCCTCCAAGTCTCCGACCACTGCCTTGTATCCTTTTCCCTCTCGCTCTCATCCAACACCTCCCACACTGCCCCTACTCGGATGGTATCGCGCCGTCCCAACCTTCGCTCTCTCTCCCCGCTACTCTCTCCTCTTCCATCCTATCATCTCTTCCCTCCGCTCAAACCTTCTCCCACCTATCTCCTGATTCTGCCTCCTCAACCCTCCTCTCCTCCCTCTCTGCATCCCTTGACTCTCTATGTCCCCTATCCTCCAGGCCGGCTCGGTCCTCCCCTCCCGCTCCGTGGCTCGATGACTCATTGCGAGCTCACAGAACAGGGCTCCGGGCAGCCGAGCGGAAATGGAGGAAAACTCGCCTCCCTGCGGACCTGGCATCCTTTCACTCCCTCCTCTCTACATTTTCCTCCTCTGTCTCTGCTGCTAAAGCCACTTTCTACCACGCTAAATTCCAAGCATCTGCCTCTAACCCTAGGAAGCTCTTTGCCACCTTCTCCTCCCTCCTGAATCCTCCGCCCCCTCCCCCCTCCTCCCTCTCTGCAGATGACTTCGTCAACCATTTTGAAAAGAAGGTCGACGACATCCGATCCTCGTTTGCTAAGTCAAACGACACCGCTGGTTCTGCTCACACTGCCCTACCCTGTGCTCTGACCTCTTTCTCCCCTCTCTCTCCAGATGAAATCTCGCGTCTTGTGACGGCCGGCCGCCCAACAACCTGCCCGCTTGACCCTATCCCCTCCTCTCTTCTCCAGACCATTTCCGGAGACCTTCTCCCTTACCTCACCTCGCTCATCAACTCATCCCTGACCGTTGGCTACGTCCCTTCCGTCTTCAAGAGAGCGAGAGTTGCACCCCTTCTGAAAAAACCTACACTCGATCCCTCCGATGTCAACAATTACAGACCAGTATCCCTTCTTTCTTTTCTCTCCAAAACTCTTGAACGTGCCGTCCTTGGCCAGCTCTCCCGCTATCTCTCTCTGAATGACCTTCTTGATCCAAATCAGTCAGGTTTCAAGACTAGTCATTCAACTGAGACTGCTCTCCTCTGTATCACGGAGGCGCTCCGCACTGCTAAAGCTAACTCTCTCTCCTCTGCTCTCATCCTTCTAGATCTATCGGCTGCCTTCGATACTGTGAACCATCAGATCCTCCTCTCCACCCTCTCCGAGTTGGGCATCTCCGGCGCGGCCCACGCTTGGATTGCGTCCTACCTGACAGGTCGCTCCTACCAGGTGGCGTGGCGAGAATCTGTCTCCTCACCACGCGCTCTCACCACTGGTGTCCCCCAGGGCTCTGTTCTTGGCCCTCTCCTATTCTCGCTATACACCAAGTCACTTGGCTCTGTCATAACCTCACATGGTCTCTCTTATCATTGCTATGCAGACGACACACAATTAATCTTCTCCTTTCCCCCTTCTGATGACCAGGTGGCGAATCGCATCTCTGCATGTCTGGCAGACATATCAGTGTGGATGACGGATCACCACCTCAAGCTGAACCTCGGCAAGACGGAGCTGCTCTTCCTCCCGGGGAAGGACTGCCCGTTCCATGATCTCGCCATCACGGTCGACAACTCCATTGTGTCCTCCTCCCAGAGCGCCAAGAACCTTGGCGTGATCCTGGACAACACCCTGTCGTTCTCAACTAACATCAAGGCGGTGGCCCGTTCCTGTAGGTTCATGCTCTACAACATCCGCAGAGTACGACCCTGCCTCACACAGGAAGCGGCGCAGGTCCTAATCCAGGCACTTGTCATCTCCCGTCTGGATTACTGCAACTCGCTGTTGGCTGGGCTCCCTGCCTGTGCCATTAAACCCCTTCAACTCATCCAGAACGCCGCAGCCCGTCTGGTGTTCAACCTTCCCAAGTTCTCTCACGTCACCCCGCTCCTCCGTTCTCTCCACTGGCTTCCAGTTGAAGCTCGCATCCGCTACAAGACCATGGTGCTTGCCTACGGAGCTGTGAGGGGAACGGCACCTCAGTACCTCCAGGCTCTGATCAGGCCCTACACCCAAACAAGGGCACTGCGTTCATCCACCTCTGGCCTGCTCGCCTCCCTACCACTGAGGAAGTACAGCTCCCGCTCAGCCCAGTCAAAACTGTTCGCTGCCCTGGCCCCCCAATGGTGGAACAAACTCCCTCACGACGCCAGGACAGCGGAGTCAATCACCACCTTCCGGAGACACCTGAAACCCCACCTCTTTAAGGAATACCTAGGATAGGTTAAGTAATCCCTCTCACCCCACCCCCCTAAGTTTTAGATGCACTATTGTTAAGTGACTGTCCCACTGGATGTCATAAGGTGAATGCACCAATTTGTAAGTCGCTCTGGATAAGAGCGTCTGCTAAATGACTTAAATGTAAATGTAAATGTAAATGTCTTAAATGTAAATATACCTGGTTGGTTTATATACAGGTCATCTCTTACCCCATCCTGCACCCCTGCATCCCCCTGCATCCCCCCTGCCTCCCCTTCCCATTCCCTCTCCCCTGCATCCCCTTCCCATTCCCACTCCCCTGCATCCCCCTTCCCATTCCCTCTCCCTGCATTCCCTGCCCTCCCCCCTGCCTCCCCTCTCCCCTGCGTCCCCCTTCCCTCTCCCCTGCGTCCCCCTTCCCTCCCCCTGCATCCCCCTTCCCATTCCCTCTCCCCTGCGTCCCCCTTCCCATTCCCTCTCCCCTGCGTCCCCCTTCCCTCTCCCTCCCCCTGCATCCCCCTTCCCATTCCCTCTCCCCTGCGTCCCCCTTCCCTCTCCCCTGCATCCCCGTTCCCTCCCCCTGCATCCCCCTTCCCATTCCCTCTCCCCTGCGTCCCCCTTCCCTCCCCCTGCATCCCCCTTCCCATTCCCTCACCCTTGCGTCCCTCTTCCCTCTCCCTCCCCCTGCATCCCCCTTCCCATTCCCTCTCCCCTGCGTCCCCTTCCCTCTCCCTCCCCCTGCATCCCCCTTCCCATTCCCTCTCCCCTGCATCCCCCTTCCCTCCCCCTGCATCCCCTTCCCATTCCCTCTCCCCTGCTTCCCCTTCCTCCCCCCTGCATCCCCCTTCCCATTCCCTCTCCCCTGCGTCCCCTTCCCATTCCCTCTCCCCAGCCCTGCATCCATAGATAGGTGTCTGTTTCACGGTGCTGTGATGCGGGACCAGAGAGGATAGTGTTTCAGAGATGCTATAGTCCTCTTTTTAATCCCATCACAGAGAAAGAGTGGCCAGGGTGCTGGGCTCCGGACTAAACCCCCCCCCGTGTTTTATCTGCCCTGGAGTTGTCAACAGAGCAGCACGACAGAAATATGATGCCAAGTATTTCAAACTACTGCTAGTTTCTTTGAGAAGATAGTTAAAGCGATCTGTGCATTTGAATAACAGCATAAATACACCTATTTCCCTTTTGCATGTTTTAAAAACCCAATGACCACCTGCTGCACATGCTGCCACTGATTTTAACAGATTAGATTATACTGTTTAGAGCGAGCAGGCAGCTCACGAACAAACATGTGGAAACCAGGGAGAATGCAATGAGCCTGCAGATGCAATAAGTGAAAACACATTATCTAACTGGGGATAGCTGGCTAGCCTAATATTACAAAGCATTATCTAACAGACAGAACTGAGACTGGCCAGCTACCAACCCCCATCAGACAGACAGACCTGAGACTGGCCAGCTACCAACCCCCATCAGACAGACACACCTGAGGCTGGCCAGCTACCAACCCCCATCAGACAGACAGACCTGAGACTGGCCAGCTACCAACCCCCATCAGACAGACAGACCTGAGACTGGCCAGCTACCAACCCCCATCAGACAGACAGACCTGAGACTGGCCAGCTACCAACCCCCATCAGACAGACAGACCTGAGCCTGGCCAGCTACCAACCCCCATCAGACAGACAGACCTGAAGCTGGCCAGCTACCAACCCCCATCAGACAGACAGACAGAACTGAGGCTGGCCAGCTACCAACCCCCATCAGACAGACAGACAGACAGACAGACAGACAGACAGACAGACAGACAGACAGACAGACAGACAGACAGACAGACAGACAGACAGACAGACAGACAGACAGACAGACAGACAGACAGACAGACAGACAGACAGACAGACAGACAGACAGACAGACAGACAGACAGACAGACAGACAGACAGACAGACAGACAGACAGACAGACAGACAGACAGACAGACAGACAGACAGTCTGTGAGGCTGCATGGGGTCAGTGATGAGAAAGACAAACAGCATCAGGTGTAGACAGATGATTAAAGTAGCAGAACTAAAGGACTGACAAGGCAGTGGTGTGTTGAGTCTCTCAGCTGGTCCTGGTATTGATCCAGTATTGGTTTGGATTGGTATTGATTACAGGACGATGGCCTCCTGTGGGGCGACTCTACACGACCTCACACTGGGGTCTGCTCACACCTCTCAGAAACAATCAACCCCACGTTATTATGTAACTGCAGTAGTTCATAGAATATACACAATGATACAACTTAGACGTCACATAACCCTAAGCCTAACAATAAACCTAACCTTAAACCTAAGCCTAACCCTAAACCTAAACCTAAACCTAAACCTAAACCTAAGCTTAACACTAGCACTAACCCTAACCCTAACCCTAACCCTGAGCCTAACCCTAAGCCTAAACCTAAACCTAAGCCTAAACCTAAGCCTAAACCTAAGCCTAGACCTAACCCTAACCCTAAACCTAAGCCTAAGCCTAACCCTAAACCTAACCCTAAACCTAACCCTAACCCTAACCCTAACCCTAACCCTAACCCTAACCCTAAACCTAAACCTAAACCTAAACCTAAGCCTAACCCTAACCCTAAACCTAACCCTAAACCTAACACTAACCCTAAACCTAACACTACACCTAAACCTAACACTAGCACTAACCCTCAGATAACATGGTCATCGTTGTGAATATGAATGAATATTGCACTTGCACTCATCATGAAGGTAAACTGAACACTCTAAGATTCAGTGTACGTATTCAAGAGTCTTGTCATTTTAACGGCTTTTTCTGATGTTAAAGAATCCATAGCAGATCTCCTCCTTTCCTGCGGTCCGAGTCTCCCAGATCTCCTCCTTTCCTGCGGTCCGAGTCTCCCAGATCTCCTCCTTGTCTCTGATCAGAGTCTCCCAGACCTCCTCCTTGTCTCTGATCAGAGTCTCCCAGACCTCCTCCTTTTCTCTGATCAGAGTCTCCCAGACCTCCTCCTTGTCTCTGATCAGAGTCTCCCAGACCTCCTCCTTTTCTCTGATCCGAGTCTCCCAGATCTCCTCCTTTCCTGCGGTCCGAGTCTCCCAGACCTCCTCCTTGTCTCTGATCAGAGTCTCCCAGACCTCCTCCTTTTCTCTGATCTGAGTCTCCCAGACCTCCTCCTTTTCTCCAATCCGAGTCTCCCAGACCTCCTCCTTTTCTCCAATCCGAGTCTCCCAGACCTCCTCCTTTTCTCTGATACGAGTCTCCCAGACCTCCTCCTTTTCTGCGGTACGAGTCTCCCAGACCTCCTCCTTTTCTGCGGTACGAGTCTCCCAGACCTCCTCCTTTTCTGCGGTACGAGTCTCCCAGACCTCCTCCTTTTCTGCGATACGAGTCTCCCAGACCTGCTCCTTTTCTGCGATACGAGTCTCCCAGACCTCCTCCTTTTCTGCGGTACGAGTCTCCCAGACCTCCTCCTTTTCTCCAATCCGAGTCTCCCAGACCTCGTCCTTTTCTCCAATCCGAGTCTCCCAGACCTCCTCCTTTTCTCCGATCCGAGTCTCCCAGACCTCCTCCTTTTCTCCGATCCGAGTCTCCCAGACCTCCTCCTTTTCTGCGGTACGAGTCTCCCAGACCTCCTCCTTTTCTGCGATACGAGTCTCCCAGACCTCCTCCTTTTCTGTGGTACGAGTCTCCCAGACCTCCTCCTTTTCTGCGGTACGAGTCTCCCAGACCTCCTCCTTTTCTCCGATCC
>NW_025750633.1:0-18382 GCF_021184085.1 Oncorhynchus gorbuscha | reverse complement strand
AGGCCATTCTTGAAAATGGGGTGAGAGATTATTACTACATTGTAAATAAAACCAGTTTGTTATTTAGAATGATTTATTTATTTTTTCAGAGGGAGAGAAACCAAAAGCCCACCATCGCCTCATGGGTCTCCCTGTTGCAATCGGCACAGGTTTTGAACCAGCATCTGTAACAACGCAGTTTGCACTGAGATAATAATAATCTCTTTATTTAAAAATAACTATATTTTGGAGATTTAGTTTTATTTAACCTAGAGTGAGCAAGAAAAAGGCCATTCTTGAAAATGGGGTGAGAAATTATTACTAATTTGTAAATAGAGCCAGTTTGTTACTTAGAATTATTTATTTCTGTTTATAGGGGGAGAGAAATCAAAAGCCTACCATCACCTCAGGGGTCTCCGGGTCACGTCCGGAGCAGGTATTGAACCAGCATCTGTAGCAACGCAGTTTTCCCCTTAAACATCTGAGCCACTCAGGTGCTGAACAATGTGACTGGTTGGGAGTAGGCTACACTACTACAGTAAGAGCAAAATAATCCTAACATTTCCACACCCTAATTATAGTCTAAGTTTCTCTTAGAATAAAACCCTGAGTGTAACAATAGTTTTAGTAAGTAATACTGACGAGTAGTAACCAAAAAAGTAAGTGTCAGATAGACACACAATAGTAACCTTAGGACCCAAAAGCATAATCAGTGCTCTTACACCCCCATGCGCTGGTCTGAAGCAATGAAGTAGTGACGCAGGGTACCGTACTAAACCACAAATTACTTCTAAATCCCGCAGAATGATCGCAAAACTTTAAGTTGAGCAACCACTGTATGTTGAGTCTTTCACATGCCTTTTTGCAAACTCCAGGCGTGGTGTCATGTGCCTTTTTCTCAGGAGTGGCTACCGTCTGGCCACTCTACCATAAATCCCAGATGTGTAAAGTGCTGCAGAGACTGTTGTCCTTCTGGCAGGTTCTCCCATCTCAGCCAAGGAACTCTGTAGTTCTGTCAGAGTGGTCATTGGATAGTCGGTCACCTCCCTGACCAAGGTCCTTCTCGCTTGGTTGCTCACTTTGGTCGGACAGCCAGCTCTATGCAGAGTCTGGGTAGCTCCATATTTTTTCAATTTCCCAATGATGGAGACCACTGTGCTCTTTAAAACTTAGAACACCCTAGAAATATTTGTTTTATACTCTTCCCCAGATAGATGACTCATCACAATTTAATGTGTCTAGGAGCACTATGGACAATTCCTTGGACTTCATGGTAAAGTTTCTGCTCTGACATGCACTGTCAACTGTGGCACCTTATAAAGACAGGTGTGTTGATTTCTAAATCATGCCCAAACAATTGAATCCAATCACATTGTAGTGAAATCTCAATGATGATCAAAGGAAATTGAATATAGCTGAGCTCAGTTTGGAGTGTCATGGCAAAGGGTGTGTGAATACTTACTGTATGTAATGAGATGTTTCGAAATGTCATTTTCAGTCAAATCTTAAAACCTTTTTCACTTAGCCATTATGGGGTATGTAGATGGGTGAGAAAAACAACAACAATTGAATACATTTAAAATGAAGGCAGTAACACAACAAAATGTGGACTAAGTCAAGGTGTTTGAATATTTTCTGAAGGCACTGCAAAGGAGTCTAGTCTAAAACTGGAGGAGAAAGCCTGTAACAATGAAATGCTTTCATACAGTATAATATGTATGGAAGGTTTTAAACATTTTTTGCCTTTTCAAAAGTAAAGTCTAAAAAGTAGTGCTATATGCTAATCGTCTACAATGTGCTAAGAAAAAGTGAATATGTGACCAGTTTCAAGAAACTAGGCATATTTCGCATGTCACAGGAGAGGCATTTGCAAGTTATTTACATTTTTATCAAAATGCGTTTTCTTTACAGAAATACTTTCATGTGCTTTAAGAATGACTTATATGCCATCTGCAAATCACTGATCTTCAGGTCGGAAAGTCGGAGTTCTAGAAAGAAGGCCCGAGAACTCGAGTTGGAATTCTGAGTTGGATGACTGTTCAATCATTTTTTCCAGTTGGAGCCACGTTTCTTTTTGAGGTTTCCCAGTTGTTTTGAACCCTCCAAGTCAGACATTTCCGAGTTCAAGTTGTTTTAGGCGGCTGCATTAGAGTTGGAAATATGGTTAATTGTTTAGCTAGCTACATGCAAGTAACCATTTCACTGTATTATTTACACCTTCTGTATCTTGTCCATGTGACAAATAAACATATATTTTATTTGATATAGTGTGTGTTTACCAGAGAATGTAATGTGAAGAGCAACATGACCTGCACCAAAGTCAGATTAGATATACGCCAAGGACTAGATAAAGTACATTTGTACTACTACTTTTGCTACTAATTTCACCACTTTTAGTCTTGAAATCTCTTTGGTTGTTTACTACAATGTTAATCATGAAAGAGACAAGTGGGGATAAGGCATAAGAGGGTGTGAACAATGCTGAACGGGTGTAGACAAAGAAGTGCTCTCCAGTAGGTTTACCAAAACATTCAATGGCCATTTTCTCAAAAGTGAGGTTGCAAGTTTATCAACTTTCAAGAGGAATTACTTCCCCATTGTTCCTCAACTGTAGAATATGATAAGCCATTTTCTCTACTTTTATCCAATGTAAAAAACACAATTTCAAATTTCACAACAAATTGAGTCAGTAGATCACATACAGATGAAGTCGGAAGTTTACATAAACATAGGTTGGAGTCATTAGAACTCATTTTTCAACCACTCCATAAAAGTATTGTTAAACAAACTATAGTTTTGGCAAGTCCGTTACTAGATGTCCGTCAGAATTTTTTGAACATTTTTTTACAGACAGAATATTTCACTTATAATTCACTGTATCACAATTCCAGTGGGTCAGAAGTTTACATACACTAAGTTGACTGGGCCTTTAAACAGCTTGAAAATTCCAGAAAATGTTGTTATTGTTTTTGAATCTTCTGATAGGCTAATTTAGATAATTTGAGTCAATTGGAGATGTACACATGTGGATGTTTTTCAAGGCCTATTGTAAAGGTTTTCCTATGAAGTATGAAGGATCGACCAATGCGCAGCGTGAGTCAGTGTTCATGTTATCTTATTTAAACTGAACACAAAACAAAATAACAAAGAGAGGAAACGAAAAACGAAACAGTCTTGTAAGGTGCAGCAACACAAAACAGAAAACAACTATGCACAAATTATAGTGGGAAAACAGGCTTCAAGTGGTTCTCAATCAGAGACAACGATAAACAGCTGCCTCTGATTGGGAACCATACCAGGCCAAACACAGAAATACAAAAACATAGAACAACACATAGAATGCCCACCTTCAACTCACGCCCTGACCAAACTAAAATAGATACATAAAAAAGGAACTAAGGTCAGGACGTGACACCTACCTTTCAAACTCAAAGCCTCTTTGTTTGACATCATGGGAAAAAATCAAAAGAAATCAGCCAATATCCAGGAGCACATCCAAACAGCTGGAAGGTACCGTGTTCATCTGTACAAACAATAGTGTGCAAGTATTAACACCATGGGACCATGCAGCCGTCTTACTGCTTAGGAAGGAGACGCGTTCTGAAATTAACATACTTTGGTGCGAAAAGTGCAAATCAATCCCAGGACAACAACAAAGGACCTTGTGAAGATGCTGGAGGAAACAGGTACAAAAGTATCTATATCCACAGTAAAACGAATCCTATATCGACATAACCTGAAAGGCCACTCAGCAAGAAAGAAGCCACTGCTCCAAAACTTCCATAAAAAAGCCAGACTACGGTTTGCAACTGCACATGGGGACAAAGATCTTACTTTTTGGAGAAATGTCCTCTGGTCTGATGAAATCAAATAGTACTGTTTGGCCATAATGACCATCGTTATGTTTGGAGGAAAAGGGGGAGGCTTGCAAGTCGACTGGCGTCATGAGGAAGGAAAATTATGTGGATATATTGAAGCAACATCTCAAGACGTCAGGAGGTTAAGGCTTGGTCGCAAAGCTAAGCTTTGGGTCTTCCAAATGGACAATGACCCCAAGCATATTTCCAAAGTTGTGGCAAAATGGCTTAAAAAGGACAACCAAGTCAAGGTGTTGGAGTGGCCATCACAAAGCCCTGATCTCAATCTTATAGAACATTTGTGGGCAGAACTAGAAAAGTGTGTGCGAGCAAGGAGGCCTACAAACCTGACTCCAGTTACACCAGCTCTGTCAGAAGGAATGGGCTAAAATTCACCCAACTTATTGTGGGAAGCTTGTGGAAGGATACCCAAAACGTTTGACACAAATTAAACCATTTAAAGGCAATGCTACCAAATACTAATTGAGTGTATGTAAACTTCTGACATACTGGGAATGTGATGAAAGAAATAAAGGCTGAAGTAAACCATTCTCGCTACTACTATTCTGACATTTCACATTCTTAAAATAAAGTGGTGATCCTAACTGACTTAAGACAGGGAAATTTTACTAAGATGAAATGTCAGGAATTGTGAAAAACTGAGTTTAAATGCATTCGGCTTCGGTGTATGTCAACTTCAAAATTCAACTGTATGTCCACGTGTCACTGACAAAAATAAATTATACAGCTTCTTCCCAATAATGAAACAGAGGATTCCTCTGTTGGGCAACAGGTCAGTGATCATTTAAACTGCCACATTTAGTTTGACAGGCATTAGGCTTACCCCATCAATATGTAATGAACTCTACTCATACGGCATGCGCTAACAATAGTTAAAAGCCAAACATTTAAATTTGATGGCAGTTAATAATTAATATTACCGAATGTATACTGTATAATTGATCTCGCCATATGAGTGGTCAGGGGCGCAGCCATGAGTGGGTCTGAGAGGGCATAGGCCCATCCACTTGGGTGCCAGGCCTAGCCAATATGAGCTTTTCCCCACAAAAGGGCAAAAAAAATACTCTTCAGAAACCACATCTGTCAGGTGGATGATCTTGACATAGGATAAAATGCTCACTAACAGGGATGTAACCAAATTGGTGCACATTTGCAAGAAATAAGCTCTTTGTGCATATGGAACGTTTCTGGGATCTTTTTATTTCAGCTCATGAAACATGGAGCACTTTACATGTTGCGTTTATATTTTTATTCAGTGTAATATTCATGTGTTGATTAGAGTAAACAATGAAAAATAAGCTCATTAATATGCATTGGTTTGGTTTATAGGCCTACCTTGGATGTTGGCTTATATGACTTGAGACTTGTCCCTGTCACTTCTATGTTCATTTTAACTACATGGATTCCTGCTTGCCATCGTCCTGATATTCCCTGATCCTCATCCAATACATAATTCATCGCATGCATAACCAATCTGGGCGTGCATTTCAAAGCATCATATTTGAGTTATAAGTTGTTGCTTCTGTGAGTGTCCTATGCAACCTGTGTGGTTTGAGATACTGTACACAGTGGTTATCAGGTACAGTTGTGCATTGTAAGTCTGGTAGAGATTGGTTTAGCTATTTCAATGTTCTTCTTCCTCTTTCATAAAAAAAGGGGCTTAAAGGCCCAGGACTAGACAAAAGCTCACAGCTCACAGTACATCCAAACTAACTATCAAGTCAATTTGAATATTTGGTTCCTTGGTGATGTATCCCACACTGTAATACAGCAATGTCAGTTGATTTTCAACTGACATGGGTTGTTGTTTGATGAAGATTTAAACTGACATTGCTGCATCGCACTATAATAACAAATGCTAAATCACTAAATCTATACATGTATTTGGTCTATTTGCCTGATATATCAATAGTGAAACATTGCAATTGATCTGCAGTCACATTAGTGGCATGTGAGATATCTATTTCTTAATTAACTGAACATGGCAAGCACAATGATAAGGTATACCCAAAATTGATTAAATGTAATTAACCATGTTCAATTGATTAATTCTAATTTCATATGCAGCGATAACGATTTTGTTTATCTTTCCCCACCAGTAACACCGACTTAATTGATCTCACCAAAGATAATGGAGTAAAAAGGAATATCATACTGAGTTGTACTGCATCAGTAAATTATTACAACCTAAGTGGCCCAACACTACATTATTTTCCGTACAATGAGGTTTTCAGAGAAGATGTACATGGTGCTGTTTTATTACAGGATAGCTCTTGTTCCTAGGGAAGACAGATGGGCTACTCTGTGTCATACACAACAAGCTATCCCTTGGGCCTTCTGTGCTGTTCCATGATCTCTCTCGGGCAGGCAAAGCGAGTGAGAAGATCGTCTTTCCAACTGACCAGAGACAAAATCATAACGTAAACAACAACTCACAAAGCTGTTTTTATAGTCATTCACTGAAAATAAAAATAGCTTGTCAATTGAAGTAGGAAGGAATGATTCTTTCTTTGAAATATCTTTGCACATATCTAAGTCAGTACAATCATAAATCGTTTTCATGGAAGGATTATGTGTGGGTAAGGAATAGTTCACATTATACTATATCCAACCAACGGCATAGCTGTGTTCAAGCAATATGTTAGCTCACTACACAAATTACACATCAATGCAGAAGCATACCCACACACTTACAATTGAAGGTAGACATGTAATTCACAAGAGGTCTTGGAATTTGACATTGATACCTTTAATAAATACTAACCTCAGTTTTCAAATGGCACCAACAATCAATTCCCTCTTGAAAGGTTTTGACCTCCTTTCACACCTGTAGATTTTTCTCAAATCATATTGATTAGTCCAACCCGCTTTGTTCTGACTCCATTTCCTTTGCCTTCCGTAAGATTATTGGCTTCTGCAGAGTTCTGACTTCTTGAAACAATATTTCACTTGATTATGTTTTCCCTGTATAACACAAAGATGAACCTGTCACAATGGCCTACAATACCCTTGTCACTCCACAACAAAGCTCTGGTGGAAACAAAGGGCCTTTGTTCCTGGACTGGGCCATGGTGCCATTGTCCTAAAGCCAAAAGGTTTTCAGTAATAAGGAAATGGTTATCATGTTTGGCATAAGTCCTGGGACACACTCCATTAGGCAGACAATACAGAAGATGATCAACGGAAAGGCAACGTTAGAAGTCGTTGAATAACTATAATCTGTGATATCTATTTTTATCCTCAAGGTCATTATATGGACGTATTCTGAACAACATTGGCTTGAACTTTTTTCCACTAATCGGTATTTTGAATAATCACATCAGGTCTTTTACAGCACTGATCTGATTGGCCAAAAGACCAATTACTGAAAAAAAAGATCAGAATTGGGCTGCCTGTGTGAACGCAGTCCTTTTCCCAGAAGGTGATTCTGACATACACATAACAACCAATTTTACATTTGTTTTATATTTCATCATGGTATGGTACAATCACACGTGTGTGTTTTTGAGACTCTTCATTCCCAATTGTGAACATCTGTCTTCTCTCTGTTTCTGTGGCCTTTTAAGCTTTGATTCTTTGAGCTAACTTGCGACAGAGGACTATACTACTATACTTGTCATGTTTGTCATTTATTGTCATGTCTTGTCCCTGTGCTCCCCATGCTATTCGTTTCCCTCTGCTGGTCTTGTTTGGTTCTATCCTTCTCTCTCCCCCTCCCTCTCTCACTCTCTCGCTCTCTTCTCTCTGTCGTTCCGTTCCTGCTCCCAGCTGTTCCTATTCCCCTAATCATCATTTAGTCTTCCCACACCTGTTCCCGATCCTTTCCCTGATTAGACTCCCTATTTATTCCTTTGTGATCCGTTCCTGTTCCGTCGGTTCCTTGTATTGTATTCACCATGCTGTGATTGCGTTTCGCCCTGTCCTGTCGTGTTTTTTTTGCCGTGATTGTGTATCACCCTGTCCTGTCGTGTTTTGTGCCTTCATCAGACGCTGCGTGTGAGCAGGTGTCTCAGTCGACTACGGCCTGCGCCTTACCCGAAGCGACCTGCAGTCTGTGGCCGCTTCTCCAGTTGTTTTCCCCTCTACAAATCTAGAGGATGTCAGTTATTCCGTTTTGAACATTATTAAACTCTGTTTCTGTTAAGTCGCTTTTGGGTCCTCTTTTACCTGCATGACAGAAGGAACCGACCTGCCCCTCTCACAGCTCTTACTTCTGTCAAGACGTGTTTTAAGTGGTCCGGTTCCGCCCAGGGAGCTTTTGATCTTCTAAAAGAACGTTTTACGTCCGCTCCTATCCTCGTTACTCCTGACGTCACTAGACAATTCATTGTCGAGGTTGGCGCTTCAGAGGTAGGCGTGGGAGCCATTCTATCCCAGCGCTTCCAGTCTGACGATAAGGTTCATCCGTGCGCTTATTTTTCTCATCGCCTGTCGCCATCTGAGCGCAACTATGATGTGGGTAACCGTGAACTGCTCGCCATCCGCTTAGCCCTAGGCGAATGGCGACAGTGGTTGGAGGGGCGACCGTTCCTTTTGTCGTTTGGACAGACCATAAGAACCTTGAGTACATCCGTTCTGCCAAACGACTTAATGCCCGTCCAAGCTCGTTGGGCGTTGTTTTTCGCTCGTTTCGAGTTTGTGATTTCTTACCGTCCGGGTAGCAAGAACACCAAGCCTGATGCCTTATCCCGTCTGTTTAGTTCTTCTGTGGCTTCTACTGATCCCGAGGGATTCTTCCTTATGGGCGTGTTGTCGGGTTGACAGTCTGGGGAATTGAAAGACAGGTTAAGCAAGCACTCACGCACACTGCGTCGCCGCGCGCTGTCCTAGTAACCTCCTTTTCGTTCCTGTTTCCACTCGTCTGGCTGTTCTTCAGTGGGCTCACTCTGCCAAGTTAGCTGGTCATCCCGGTGTTCGAGGCACTCTTGCGTCTATTCGCCAGCGCTTTTGGTGGCCGACTCAGGAGCGTGACACGCGCCGTTTCGTGGCTGCGTGTTCAGACTGCGCGCAGAAGAAGTCTGGTAATTTTTTTTTCTGCTTCTGCTCCTGGTCTTGCTGGGTCTCAGTCTGTTCCCTGCCATCGCATCTCTCCTGTTCTTGTCCCTGCCCTTGCTGTGTCTCAGTCTGTCCCTAGTTCTCATTTTTTTTTTAGAGTAGTACCTAGTTTCCTTTTTATCGTTTTTCGTTACGGTCCTGAGGAGAGGAGTTGGGTTCTTTCTCGGGACGTGCTGGACCGTTTGATCTATGATTTCCTCCGTTGCTGCCAGTGTTCCTCCTCGAGAGCGCCAGGAGGCGCTCGGTGAGTGGGGGGGTACTGTCATGTTTGTCATTTATTGTCATGTCTTGTCCCTGTGCTCCCCATGCTATTCGTTTCCCTCTGCTGGTCTTGTTTGGTTCTATCCTTCTCTCTCCCCTCCCTCTCTCACTCTCTCGCTCTCTCTTCTCTCTGTCGTTCCGTTCCTGCTCCCAGCTGTTCCTATTCCCCTAATCATCATTTAGTCTTCCCACACCTGTTCCCGATCCTTTCCCCTGATTAGACTCCCTATTTATTCCTTTGTGATCCGTTCCTGTTCCGTCGGTTCCTTGTATTGTATTCACCATGCTGTGATTGCGTTTCGCCCTGTCCTGTCGTGTTTTTTTGCCGTGATTGTGTATCACCCTGTCCTGTCGTGTTTTGTGCCTTCATCAGACGCTGCGTGTGAGCAGGTGTCTCAGTCGACTACGGCCTGCCTACCCGGCGACCTGCAGTCTGTGGCCGCTTCTCCAGTTGTTTTCCCTCTACAAATCTAGAGGATGTCAGTTATTCCGTTTTGAACATTATTAAACTCTGTTTCTGTTAAGTCGCTTTTGGGTCCTCTTTTACCTGCATGACAATACTATTCTTGATTACACTAGAGCCCAGTGCTAGAAGGTAGCTAATAGAATAATTGACCCAGCGGGAAGAGGAAAGAGAGACTGAGAATGCCGGGTGAGATCAATCTGTCAATTAGACACCATCTCATCTAATCAAGAGGATCAGGATTAGGTGCTCTCTATCGCTCTCACACTTTACGAGGACTGGATTTTAGGGAGAGGAACTGAAGACTGGTTTCTACCCCAGCTGATAGGGTTATATTTTTAACTAACTCATAAAAGATTGAACGGAGGTGAATGTCATAGCTCACATAATAACAGATGTTTTAAATATCTTGTCAAGGCTTCAGTGTCTGTGGACAACTCAGTCCCTTAAGCATCATCGTGATTCTTCAGCGTCTTAGAATTGAGCAATCTGCACGTATTATATTGACTTTCTGCAGCACACAACAATAAGGAATCCTATATGGTTTGCTTGCCCATACCCATCAAATAGTTGTTAAATTCCTGCATTTATATCAATCCAAGAATAACCTTGGAGGTAAATCTATTTGATTGTATTCAGCGTGGTACTACATTGCTTGATTGGAAACTTAATTAAGCCATAAATGTCTAATTGAGGCTTTTAATTATGATTTAACTGAAAATATTGTAGTTTGTTTGGGGAGGCATTTAATTAGGTAACTCATCTGGGGTTAATGAAAATATATGATTGAATACTGAAGTGAGACCCAGGTGGAGTGTTTCATGGGGGTTATAATATACAGGGATGAAAGTCTGTCAACAACTTCAGCTGGAAAGGCTAGAGTTATTACAGTCGTAGCCTAATACACAGGCCTGTTGATAACTTACTGCATATGCTACCAGCATTTGATTAATATTGATTGAAACATGTAAGATGTATGTTTTCTTATGCCAAAGACATGTTTGCCAAGCCTTTTAGCTTTAGTTTGGACACTTAATCACAGTGATTTGGTTTCCGTCTGGGTTTCCATGATTAAAATCCCCTCATATCTACAAATCATTGAACTAAAGCAAAAAAGAATGCCACATCGGGTTAGAAGAAACATTTGCACAACTTATTTTACAAGACACGTGAACATATGTGCCTGTTGTTAAGATCTGCTAATCCTGCGACGTGTGCATTTGGTGGATATTTTAATGAATTTACAGGCAACAGACTGCTGAACACAGAAGAACAGGTTGCTATCTAATATGCTTTGCAAATGAGCTTACCTGAATTTGGAATGGGAAAATATTCTGCTCAAAGTAAACATATTGCGTACATGATTCGCTCCCAAGAGAGACACACAGAGTGACAGCAGAGGGTGTTGGAATGCCGCGTCTTTATGGAGTTTGCCTATCCATTATACCTTCACATTAGAATAACTTAACGTTGAGTAGCATGTTTTCACCAACTTACAAACATATTTCCCAGACAAGTCATTGATCATGGGATCTGGGTTGAGTGTAAGCAGCGAGGCACAGTAGGCCCAACATTTGTTTTCATCCTTGTAACCGTGTCCTCTGGGAAACACGCGCTGTTCTTGCAAATGGAAATGAACAAGATGAGATGTGGCAAAACTGTGTACCCGAAGATCTTCCATGCGAGTTCAAGTGGCGATGAAGAACATCAACTTCAAATCAAATTATGAGCCGTCATGACGACTTGCTACACCATGGAGATTGATGAAGCTTAGTGGGAATTTTGAAGGAGGCTGTATTGCACATTCAAAGGAAGTGAGTTACACATTAGTATTTAAAGGTTTTCAAGATGGCACTCGTCCCATTCCCCCGTTCACATGTGTAGCCCGATCTCACTTTATACATGACACTGTGATCAATGACAGTCACACAACCCTGCTCCTGAATGTCCAGTGCCTTTGACACATGCTCTGACATTGTGCGCGTCATTTAGCACAATATGCCACGATATGCTCTATATTTCAAGCTTGTTCCTCTAGCATTTTCCAAGGTTTCCTCAAATGAAGTGAACGCCGCTGTGGGCAAGGAGGGATTTTGTTATCCGTTTGCGGTTTTTGACTGTGCTGGAACTCTGAGGAACATATGACCTGTGTGGAGCCTGTCCTGATGGCTGCCCACCATGATCTGTTTCTTTTTCTCTCTCTCGCAATGATGCATGGCAGAGTCACAGTTCAGCTCTCAGTCCCCATTCAGCAGGGAGGACACCATAGCCCAGGGCAGAATGAATGACAATGAGCAGAATGAGCAACAGCAATAGGCCCTGACCATATAGTATTCAAACACTTCACTCCTTCCCGCTTTACTGTCTTCCTTGATTACAGATATGGAGGAACTATAGGAAGCTTTGGTTGACTGGTTTGGCTGGATCGATAGTAGGAGGCTAAGGGAGAATGGATGGGGGGGAAGGAACGAAGGAAGGAAGGGAGCAAGGAAGGAGGGAAGGAAGGACGGAATTGCATCTACTCCAGGTTGAAACCTTATTAGACAATCCTGTTTGATCCTAATGGATGCAAGTATAACCTTATCTAAAATGCCCTTCACACAAAAGGCAAGAACACCTGACTTGGTTATATCATAGTCCGTTATCATTGCAACCATAAAGGGTGAGAAATGAAAGTCTCACACAGCTCTTTAAAACCCACATAACATAGGAGTCAAATATTTTTCCCTCTTTTCTTTTCTCAGTGTTACAGTGTAAAAGGAACAGGCTCTGGCATGGGTTGTGCCTTCATAACAAGCTTCCCCTCCGCAAAGGAGTGAGCTGCCTTCTATAATGAGCCTAGTTAAAAACAGTGCACTGCCGTCTGTCAGGTTTCATCTTATATCAATGTCTTGGTAAATCTTCCTTCTCTTGCTAGAGCCTTGCTATACTACTTGAAGCGTTTGCAAAAAAATCTGTGCCCCATTGTCCCATTTCAGATGGTTCCTTTCAGGTTTGTTTCTGGGTAAAAAAGACTTGAAATGTCTACAATGTCCCATTTCGATTCATGGAAAGGTTTGCCTTGTTTCCGTTGGCAACTGCCCCTATCAAACACAGCATGGAGAAGCAGCATGCACGGCTTTCAATCATGTAGTTCACTTTTAAATGAGCTTTGTCTTCCTGTAACCAACGCTCTCTGTTCCTCTCATTAACTTGGTCTCTTTGTGTGCTCCCACGAGATGAGTGGTTAAACTACATCATCTGCAAACAAATAAGTATCTGTCCTGACAGAAATGGCAATTCCTGTGACTTTGAGGATCAAATAAAATGGAGGAAATGAGTGATAGATGATGATCGTTACGATGTAACTTTTGTGAATCCAATCCACTTTTTTTAACAGATCTTTCAGTTTTTCATGCCAAGCAGTCCCCCTCTCTGATCATTTGTCTGATTGAGGGGTGGGTTGAAGGCAAGCGATATCTGCTTTTGAGGTTGGATCTGCAGGCATTAGTAAAGGGACCCATAGAACAGTGGATTTAATTTAAAATTTCAAAGCTCTTTCAGAGGCATAAATTAGTAGTTTGAGTTTTTATGGGAGGGGAAGGGGGTAGGGTATGGAATAACACTAAGTGACTAAAGTCGCATTAAACACTATTTGAAGGTACTAGAATGACCAATGACAGCTGAATGACCTGTGTATATACAGTGGGAGCTCGTGTTGCCCCAAACCACAGAAATCTCAAATGAGAAGCAGTAATTCTGCACTGTATTTAATCCAGTAAAGTTACTTTACAAACAAAAGGCATAATACTACTCGTAATGACGAGAACAGACAGGAGACTTGATCAAGAACTGCAGGTTGCCTCGGGAAGGCACTTGAACGTAGCAGACTCAGACACCTGCTCACCACGCAGCATCTGAGGGAAACACGACACGACAGGGCAATACATAGACACAGCACGGTGAACAATAGATAAGGATCCGACAGGACAGGAACGGAAAACAAGGGAAGAAATAGGGACTCTAATCAGGGGAAAAGATAAGGAACAGGTGTGGGAAGACTAAATGATGATTAGGGGAATAGGAACAGCTGGGAGCAGGAACGGAACGATAGAGAGAGGAGAGAGAGGGAGGGGGAGAGAGAGGGATAGAAAAAGGGAACGAACCTAATAAGACCAGCAGGGGGAAACGAACAGAAGGGAAAGCATAATGACAAGACAATCTAAGACAAAACATGACAGTACCCCCCACTCACCGAGCGCCTCCTGGCGCACTCGAGGAGGAATCCTGGCGGCAACGGAGGAAATCATCAATAAGTGAACGGTCCAGCACGTCCCGAGACGGAACCCAACTCCTCTCCTCAGGACCGTAACCCTCCCAATCCACTAAGTATTGGTGACCCCGTCCCCGAGAACGCATGTCCATGATCTTACGTACCTTGTAAATAGGTGCGCTCTCGACAAGGACGGGAGGGGGAGGGAAGACGAACGGGGTGCGAAGAAAGGGCTTGACACAGGAGACATGGAAGACAGGATGGACGCGACGAAGATGTCGCGGAAGAAGCAGTCGCACAGCGACAGGATTGACGACCTGGGAGACACGGAACGGACCAATGAACCGCGGAGTCAACTTACGAGAAGCTGTCGTAAGAGGAAGGTTGCGAGTGGAAAGCCACACTCTCTGGCCGCAACAATACCTTGGACTCTTAATCCTGCGTTTATTGGCGGCTCTCACAGTCTGTGCCCTGTAACGGCAAAGTGCAGACCTCACCCTCCTCCAGGTGCGCTCACAACGTTGGACAAACGCTTGAGCGGAGGGAACGCTGGACTCGGCAAGCTGGGATGAGAACAGAGGAGGCTGGTAACCCAGACTACTCTGAAACGGAGATAACCCGGTAGCAGACGAAGGAAGCGAGTTGTGAGCGTATTCTGCCCAGGGGAGCTGTTCTGCCCAAGACGCAGGGTTTCTGAAAGAAAGGCTGCGTAGTATGCGACCAATCGTCTGATTGGCCCTCTCTGCTTGACCGTTAGACTGGGGATGAAACCCGGAAGAGAGACTGACGGACGCACCAATCAAACGACAGAACTCCTCCAAAACTGTGACGTGAATTGCGGGCCTCTGTCTGAAACGGCGTCTAACGGGAGGCCATGAATTCTGAACACATTCTCGATAATGATTTGTGCCGTCTCCTTAGCGGAAGGAAGTTTAGCGAGGAATGAAATGTGCCGCCTTAGAGAACCTATCGACAACCGTAAGAATCACAGTCTTCCCCGCAGACAAAGGCAGACCGGTAATGAAGTCTAGGGCGATGTGAGACCATGGTCGAGAAGGAATGGGGAGCGGTCTGAGACGACCGGCAGGAGGAGAGTTACCCGACTTAGTCTGCGCGCAGTCCGAACAAGCAGCCACGAAACGGCGCGTGTCACGCTCCTGAGTCGGCCACCAAAAGCGCTGGCGAATAGACGCAAGAGTGCCTCGAACACCGGGATGACCAGCTAACTTGGCAGAGTGAGCCCACTGAAGAACAGCCAGACGAGTGGAAACAGGAACGAAAGGAGGTTACTAGGACAAGCGCGGCGACGCAGTGTGCGTGAGTGCTTGCTTAACCTGTCTTTCAATTCCCCAGACTGTCAACCCGACAACACGCCCATAAGGAAGAATCCCTCGGGATCAGTAGAAGCCACAGAAGAACTAAACAGACGGGATAAGGCATCAGGCTTGGTGTTTTTGCTACCCGGACGGTAAGAAATCACAAACTCGAAACGAGCGAAAAACAACGCCCAACGAGCTTGACGGGCATTAAGTCGTTTGGCAGAACGGATGTACTCAAGGTTCTTATGGTCTGTCCAAACGACAAAAGGAACGGTCGCCCCCTCCAACCACTGTCGCCATTCGCCTAGGGCTAAGCGGATGGCGAGCAGTTCACGGTTACCCACATCATAGTTGCGCTCAGATGGCGACAGGCGATGAGAAAAATAAGCGCAAGGATGAACCTTATCGTCAGACTGGAAGCGCTGGGATAGAATGGCTCCCACGCCTACCTCTGAAGCGTCAACCTCGACAATGAATTGTCTAGTGACGTCAGGAGTAACGAGGATAGGAGCGGACGTAAAACGTTCTTTTAGAAGATCAAAAGCTCCCTGGGCGGAACCGGACCACTTAAAACACGTCTTGACAGAAGTAAGAGCTGTGAGAGGGGCAGCAACTTGACCGAAATTACGAATGAAACGCCGATAGAAATTAGCGAAACCTAAAAAGCGCTGCAACTCGACACGTGACCTTGGAACGGGCCAATCACTGACAGCTTGGACCTTAGCGGAATCCATCTGAATGCCTTCAGCGGAAATAACGGAACCGAGAAAAGTAACGGAGGAGACATGAAAAGAGCACTTCTCAGCCTTTACGTAGAGACAATTCTCTAAAAGGCGCTGTAGAACACGTCGAACGTGCTGAACATGAATCTCGAGTGACGGTGAAAAAATCAGGATATCGTCAAGATAGACAAAAACAAAGATGTTCAGCATGTCTCTCAGAACATCATTAACTAATGCCTGAAAAACAGCTGGCGCATTGGCGAGACCAAACGGCAGAACCCGGTACTCAAAATGCCCTAACGGAGTGTTAAACGCCGTTTTCCACTCGTCCCCCTCTCTGATGCGCACGAGATGGTAAGCGTTACGAAGGTCCAACTTAGTAAAGCACCTGGCTCCCTGCAGAATCTCGAAGGCTGATGACATAAGGGGAAGCGGATAACGATTCTTAACCGTTATGTCATTCAGCCCTCGATAATCCACGCAGGGGCGCAGAGTACCGTCCTTCTTCTTAACAAAAAGAACCCCGCCCCGGCCGGAGAGGAAGAAGGCACTATGGTACCGGCGTCAAGAGACACAGATAAATAATCCTCGAGAGCCTTACGTTCGGGAGCCGACAGAGAGTATAGTCTACCCCGAGGAGGAGTGGTCCCCGGAAGGAGATCAATACTAC
The DNA here is from genome assembly GCF_021184085.1 of Oncorhynchus gorbuscha. NCBI lineage: Eukaryota > Metazoa > Chordata > Actinopteri > Salmoniformes > Salmonidae > Oncorhynchus > Oncorhynchus gorbuscha. The sequence goes on along the minus strand of NW_025750633.1, from coordinate 1,783 downwards.
AATCATACGACCGGTGAGGAGGAAGGGAGTTGGCTCGGGACCGACTGAAGACCGTGCGCAGATCATGATATTCCTCCGGCACTCCTGTCAAATCGCCAGGTTCCTCCTGAGAAGTGGGGACAGAAGAAATGGGAGGGATGGCAGACATTAAACACTTCACATGACAAGAAACGTTCCAGGATAGGATAGAATTACTAGACCAATTAATAGAAGGATTATGACATACTAGCCAGGGATGACCCAAAACAACAGGTGTAAAAGGTGAACGAAAAATCAAAAAAGAAATAGTCTCACTGTGGTTACCAGATACTGTGAGAGTTAAAGGTAGTGTCTCAAATCTGATACTGGGAAGATGACTACCATCTAAGGCAAACATGGGCGTAGGCTTGTCTAACTGTCTGAAAGGAATGTCATGTTTCCGAGCCCATGCTTCGTCCATGAAACAACCCTCAGCCCCAGAGTCAATCAAGGCACTGCATGTAGCACCCGAACCGGTCCAGCGTAGATGGACCGACATAGTAGTACAGGATCTAGATGAAGAGACCTGAGTAGTAGCGCTCACCAGTAGCCCTCCGCTTACTGATGAGCTCTGGCCTTTTACTGGACATGAATTGACAAAATGTCCATCAAATCCGCAATAGAGGCACAGGCGGTTGGTGATCCTCCGTTCCCTCTCCTTGGTCGAGATGCGAATACCTCCCAGCTGCATGGGCTCAGTCTCTGAGCCAGAGGAGGGAGATGGTTGCGATGCGGAGCAGGGAAACACCGTTGACGCGAGCTCTCTTCCACGAGCTTGGTGACGAAGATCTACCCGTCGTTCTATGCGGATGGCGAGAGCAATCAAAGAGTCCACACTGGAAGGAACCTCCCGAGAGAGAATCTCATCTTTGACCACTGCGTGGAGTCCCTCCAGAAAACGAGCGAGCAGCGCCGGCTCGTTCCAGTCACTAGAGGCAGCAAGAGTGCGAAACTCTATAGAGTAATCCGTTATGGATCGATCACCTTGGCATAGGGAAGCCAGGGCCCTAGAAGCCTCCCTACCAAAAACTGAACGGTCAAAAACCCGAATCATCTCCTCTTTAAAGTTCTGGTAATTGTTAGAACAATCAGCCCTTGCCTCCCAGATAGCTGTGCCCCACTCTCGAGCCCGGCCAGTAAGGAGTGAAATGACGTAAGCAACCCGAGCTCTCTCGCTAGAGTATGTGTTGGGTTGGAGAGAGAACACAATATCACACTGGGTGAGAAAGGAGCGGCACTCCGTGGGCTGCCCGGAGTAGCAAGGTGGGTTATTAACCCTAGGTTCCGGAGGCTCGGCAGGCCAGGAAGTAACAGGTGGCACGAGACGAAGACTCTGGAACTGTCCAGAGAGGTCGGAAACCTGAGCGGCCAGGTTCTCCACGGCATGGCGAGCAGCAGACAATTCCTGCTCGTGTCTGCCGAGCATGGCTCCTTGGATCTCGACGGCAGTGTTACGAGCATCTGTAGTCGCTGGGTCCATTCCTTGGTCGGATCCTTCTGTTATGCAGGTGAATGAGGACCCAAAAGCGACTTGGCGAAAACAGAGTATTTAATCCAGTAAAGTTACTTTACAAACAAAAGGCATAATACTACTCGTAATGACGAGAACAGACAGGAGACTTGATCAAGAACTGCAGGTTGCCTCGGGAAGGCACTTGAACGTAGCAGACTCAGACACCTGCTCACCACGCAGCATCTGAGGGAAACACGACACGACAGGGCAATACATAGACACAGCACGGTGAACAATAGATAAGGATCCGAC
>NW_025750632.1:0-18391 GCF_021184085.1 Oncorhynchus gorbuscha | reverse complement strand
CTGGAAAGGTGGATTTTTAAAAGTAGAAGGGCACAGACCTGGATAGCATGACAGAACTCCTCAGGCTATCTCTGCAGTAGATTGCAACTCCACCCCTTTTTGGCAGGTCTGTCTTGGCAAAACAATGTTGTAGTTGTAATCACCATAAAGGTTCTTGGCTTACCGTATATGTTCTTTATACTGCAGATTTCCACATTCAACACACAGCCAACTCTCATATTATTTTTATAAAAGCACAACAGTCTGTGTTAAAATGTTACTTTGTGAAGTCTAGACTAAACAGAGAGCCCATATCAAAAAGTGTGGTCTGGTCTCACATGGCTTTTGTTTGGAAACATGCCCAGGCAATACCCAGTGGACAAGACATACAGTACCTGAGTGACAATTTGATGAAATAAAACCGAGCAGGGTTTCTCTTCGAGTCGAGGGGATCAGATAATAAACTGCATTGTTGTGATAGCGGGCAGTGCTACCTTTGTCTAAATGGTTAATAGGGAGGAGAAAGGGAGGAGAATCAGACAGCTCTGTCTGAAATCCTATTCCTTATTTTCTGGTCCCTTATTTCCTTCTATAGCTGAAAGTAATGACTAATCAGTCTGGATTATCCCCACTTTGAACACAGCACTCACTGGAACAGCATGTGCGCTAGACTACAGTAAAAAAAAAAAAGACACAAAAACAACATGTTCGTCCCAAATGGCACCCTTTCCCTATAATAGTGCACTACTTTTGATAATTTTGGTATCTTTCAAAGACGTCTAGATGCCCCCTTTTGAGTACTTAGATTTTTACAGGTGTCTGTAATTATCTCTGGCTTTATCACATGTAAAACATATGAAATAATTAAATAAGATAGATTTTCTTTTTATAATACAATGACAAAGCTTTACAAAATTTGACAAATATAAACCATCAACTTAGTAATACTATTGGTGTTTAATATGAGCGTTTCAGCATGAAATATCCTTTCTATATTGTTTTTACACATTTATTTTATTATGTCAGTATGTATTTCTTGTTAATGTTTTTTGCGTCAAACAGGCTATTTTCTCTTTAACTATATGGTCTATCTACTAGAAACTCATGCACAATATGGACACAGATATAACAAAAATCACTACATATGAATCATTTTTTCAAAAGTTAAGATAGCTTGCCATAGATTTTCTTTGAGACACTTTGTGTAGGCATAGGAAATCTTGCACGTTGATGATGTATGTAGGCCTACGGTATATTCCAAAATTATATTATATATAGACAGGCTACATGTCTGTACCAACTTTCATTGACAAATGATGACGTAATTTAAAAACAATTGCGCTCCGGTGGTCTACCCCCCAAAAATAGCACTACATTCTTGAGAGAATGAATGTACGGTTATGGACAATCTGTAAAGGAGCTATCTTTATCAGCATCAAAACCTGATAGTATTTCAACCACATCAAATATACATCCAAGCCGAACTGAAAGCAGAAACATGTTGAGTCATTTTCAATGCTTTTTATTTCCTTAACCGTTTATGGTTGTTGGAATTGGCATACATTACTGTGGCTAAATTGAAATGTTTCTTACAGAAACACGCATGTGCATAACCATGGTAGCAATTGAAAGGGAACAGTTTGGAGATTATGGAAAATGATTTGACCAAAGGTGAGGTGTTGTGCAGGTGAATGAGGACCCAAAAGCGACTTGGCGAAAACAGAGTTTTTAATCCAGTAAAGTAACTTTACAATCAAAAGGCATAATTCTACTCGTAATGACGAGAACAGACTGGAGACTTGATCAAGAACTGCAGGTTGCCTCGGGAAGGCACTTGAACGTAGCAGACTCAGACACCTGCTCACCACGCAGCATCTGAGGGAAACACGACACGACAGGGCGATACATAGACACAGCACGGTGAACAATAGACAAGGATCCGACAGGGCAGGAACGGAAAACAAGGAGAGAAATAGGGACTCTAATCAGGGAAAAGGATCGGGAACAGGTGTGGGAAGACTAAATGATTGATTAGGGGAATAGGAACAGCTGGGAGCAGGAACGGAACGATAGAGAGAAGAGAGAGCGAGAGAGTGAGAGAGGGAGGGGGAGAGAGAGGGAAAGAACCTAATAAGACCAGCAGAGGGAAACGAATAGAAGGGGAAGCACAGGGACAAGACATGATAATCAATGACAAAACATGACAGTACCCCCACTCACCGAGCGCCTCCTGGCGCACTCGAGAGGAACCCTGGCGGCAACGGAGGAAATCATCAATAAGCGAACGGTCCAGCACGTCCCGAGACGGAACCCAACTCCTCTCCTCAGGACCGTAACCCTCCCAATCCACTAAGTATTGGTGACCCCGTCCCGAGAACGCATGTCCATGATCCTACGTACCTTGTAAATGGGTGCGCTCTCGACAAGGACGGGAGGGGGGGAGGGAAGACGAACGGGGGTGCGAAGAAAGGGCTTGACACAGGAGACATGGAAGACAGGATGGACGCGACGAAGATGTCGCGGAAGAAGCAGTCGCACAGCGGCAGGGATTGCCGACCTGGGAGACACGGAACGGACCAATGAACCGCGGAGTCAACTTACGAGAAGCTGTCGTAAGAGGAAGGTTGCGAGTGGAAAGCCACACTCTCTGGCCGCAACAATACCTAGGACTCTTAATCCTGCGTTTATTGGCGGCTCTCACAGTCTGTGCCCTGTAACGGCAAAGTGCAGACCTCACCCTCCTCCAGGTGCGCTCACAACGTTGGACAAACGCTTGAGCGGAGGGAACGCTGGACTCGGCAAGCTGGGATGAGAACAGAGGAGGCTGGTAACCCAGACTACTCTGAAACGGAGATAACCCGGTAGCAGACGAAGGAAGCGAGTTGTGAGCGTATTCTGCCCAGGGGAGCTGTTCTGCCCAAGACGCAGGGTTTCTGAAAGAAAGGCTGCGTAGTATGCGACCAATCGTCTGATTGGCCCTCTCTGCTTGACCGTTAGACTGGGGATGAAACCCGGAAGAGAGACTGACGGACGCACCAATCAAACGACAGAACTCCCTCCAAAACTGTGACGTGAATTGCGGGCCTCTGTCTGAAACGGCGTCTAACGGGAGGCCATGAATTCTGAACACATTCTCGATGATGATTTGTGCCGTCTCCTTAGCGGAAGGAAGTTTAGCGAGGGGAATGAAATGTGCCGCCTTAGAGAACCTATCGACAACCGTAAGAATCACAGTCTTCCCCGCAGACAAAGGCAGACCGGTAATGAAGTCTAGGCGATGTGAGACCATGGTCGAGAAGGAATGGGGAGCGGTCTGAGACGACCGGCAGGAGGAGAGTTACCCGACTTAGTCTGCGCGCAGTCCGAACAAGCAGCCACGAAACGGCGCGTGTCACGCTCCTGAGTCGGCCACCAAAGCGCTGGCGAATAGACGCAAGAGTGCCTCGAACACCGGGATGACCAGCTAACTTGGCAGAGTGAGCCCACTGAAGAACAGCCAGACGAGTGGAAACAGGAACGAAAAGGAGGTTACTAGGACAAGCGCGCGCGACGCAGTGTGCGTGAGTGCTTGCTTAACCTGTCTTTCAATTCCCCAGACTGTCAACCCGACAACACGCCCATAAGGAAGAATCCCTCGGGATCAGTAGAAGCCACAGAAGAACTAAACAGACGGGATAAGGCATCAGGCTTGGTGTTTTGCTACCCGGACGGTAAGAAATCACAAACTCGAAACGAGCGAAAAACAACGCCCAACGAGCTTGACGGGCATTAAGTCGTTTGGCAGAACGGATGTACTCAAGGTTCTTATGGTCTGTCCAAACGACAAAGGAACGGTCGCCCCCTCCAACCACTGTCGCCATTCGCCTAGGGCTAAGCGGATGGCGAGCAGTTCATGATTACCCACATCATAGTTGCGCTCAGATGGCGACAGGCGATGAGAAAAATAAGCGCAAGGATGAACCTTATCGTCAGACTGGAAGCGCTGGGATAGAATGGCTCCCACGCCTACCTCTGAAGCGTCAACCTCGACAATGAATTGTCTAGTGACGTCAGGAGTAACGAGGATAGGAGCGGACGTAAAACGTTCTTTTAGAAGATCAAAAGCTCCCTGGGCGGAACCGGACCACTTAAAACACGTCTTGACAGAAGTAAGAGCTCTGAGAGGGGCAGCAACTTGACCGAAATTACGAATGAAACGCCGATAGAAATTAGCGAAACCTAAAAGCGCTGCAACTCGACACGTGACCTTGGAACGGGCCAATCACTGACAGCTTGGACCTTAGCGGAATCCATCTGAATGCCTTCAGCGGAAATAACGGAACCGAGAAAAGTAACGGAGGAGACATGAAAAGAGCACTTCTCAGCCTTCACGTAGAGACAATTCTCTAAAAGGCGCTGTAGAACACGTCGAACGTGCTGAACATGAATCTCGAGTGACGGTGAAAAAATCAGGATATCGTCAAGATAGACAAAAACAAAGATGTTCAGCATGTCTCTCAGAACATCATTAACTAATGCCTGAAAAACAGCTGGCGCATTGGCGAGACCAAACGGCAGAACCCGGTACTCAAAATGCCCTAACGGAGTGTTAAACGCCGTTTTCCACTCGTCCCCCTCTCTGATGCGCACGAGATGGTAAGCGTTACGAAGGTCCAACTTAGTAAAGCACCTGGCTCCTGCAGAATCTCGAAGGCTGATGACATAAGGGGAAGCGGATAACGATTCTTAACCGTTATGTCATTCAGCCCTCGATAATCCACGCAGGGGCGCAGAGTACCGTCCTTCTTCTTAACAAAAAAGAACCCCGCCCCGGCCGGAGAGGAAGAAGGCACTATGGCACCGGCGTCAAGAGACACAGATAAATAATCCTCGAGAGCCTTACGTTCGGGAGCCGACAGAGAGTATAGTCTACCCCGAGGAGGAGTGGTCCCCGGAAGGAGATCAATACTACAATCATACGACCGGTGAGGAGGAAGGGAGTTGGCTCGGGACCGACTGAAGACCGTGCGCAGATCATGATATTCCTCCGGCACTCCTGTCAAATCGCCAGGTTCCTCCTGAGAAGTGGGGACAGAAGAAATGGGAGGGATGGCAGACATTAAACACTTCACATGACAAGAAACGTTCCAGGATAGGATAGAATTACTAGACCAATTAATAGAAGGATTATGACATACTAGCCAGGGATGACCCAAAACAACAGGTGTAAAAGGTGAACGAAAAATCAAAAAAGAAATAGTCTCACTGTGGTTACCAGATACTGTGAGAGTTAAAGGTAGTGTCTCAAATCTGATACTGGGAAGATGACTACCATCTAAGGCAAACATGGGCGTAGGCTTGTCTAACTGTCTGAAAGGAATGTCATGTTTCCGAGCCCATGCTTCGTCCATGAAACAACCCTCAGCCCCAGAGTCAATCAAGGCACTGCATGTAGCACCCGAACCGGTCCAGCGTAGATGGACCGACATAGTAGTACAGGATCTAGATGAAGAGACCTGAGTAGTAGCGCTCACCAGTAGCCCTCCGCTTACTGATGAGCTCTGGCCTTTACTGGACATGAATTGACAAAATGTCCATCAAATCCGCAATAGAGGCACAGGCGGTTGGTGATCCTCCGTTCCCTCTCCTTGGTCGAGATGCGAATACCTCCCAGCTGCATGGGCTCAGTCTCTGAGCCAGAGGAGGAGATGGTTGCGATGCGGAGCAGGAAACACCGTTGACGCGAGCTCTCTTCCACGAGCTTGGTGACGAAGATCTACCCGTCGTTCTATGCGGATGGCGAGAGCAATCAAAGAGTCCACACTGGAAGGAACCTCCCGAGAGAGAATCTCATCTTTGACCACTGCGTGGAGTCCCTCCAGAAAACGAGCGAGCAGCGCCGGCTCGTTCCAGTCACTAGAGGCAGCAAGAGTGCGAAACTCTATAGAGTAATCCGTTATGGATCGATCACCTTGGCATAGGGAAGCCAGGGCCCTAGAAGCCTCCTACCAAAAACTGAACGGTCAAAACCCGAATCATCTCCTCTTTAAAGTTCTGGTAATTGTTAGAACAATCAGCCCTTGCCTCCCAGATAGCTGTGCCCCACTCTCGAGCCCGGCCAGTAAGGAGTGAAATGACGTAAGCAACCCGAGCTCTCTCGCTAGAGTATGTGTTGGGTTGGAGAGAGAACACAATATCACACTGGGTGAGAAAGGAGCGGCACTCAGTGGGCTGCCCGGAGTAGCAAGGTGGGTTATTAACCCTAGGTTCTGGAGGCTCGGCAGGCCAGGAAGTAACAGGTGGCACGAGACGAAGACTCTGGAACTGTCCAGAGAGGTCGGAAACCTGAGCGGCCAGGTTCTCCACGGCATGGCGAGCAGCAGACAATTCCTGCTCGTGTCTGCCGAGCATGGCTCCTTGGATCTCGACGGCAGTGTTACGGCGTCTGTAGTCGCTGGGTCCATTCCTTGGTCGGATCCTTCTGTTGTGCAGGTGAATGAGGACCCAAAAGCGACTTGGCGAAAACAGAGTTTTTAATCCAGTAAAGTAACTTTACAATCAAAAGGCATAATTCTACTCGTAATGACGAGAACAGACTGGAGACTTGATCAAGAACTGCAGGTTGCCTCGGGAAGGCACTTGAACGTAGCAGACTCAGACACCTGCTCACCACGCAGCATCTGAGGGAAACACGACACGACAGGGCGATACATAGACACAGCACGGTGAACAATAGACAAGGATCCGACAGGGCAGGAACGGAAAACAAGGAGAGAAATAGGGACTCTAATCAGGGAAAAGGATCGGGAACAGGTGTGGGAAGACTAAATGATTGATTAGGGGAATAGGAACAGCTGGGAGCAGGAACGGAACGATAGAGAGAAGAGAGAGCGAGAGAGTGAGAGAGGGAGGGGGAGAGAGGAAAGAACCTAATAAGACCAGCAGAGGGAAATGAATAGAAGGGGAAGCACAGGGACAAGACATGATAATCAATGACAAAACATGACATGAGGACACAACTGAATCCAAACATTACGCCATTGATTTTATGTGCATTTTACATGTACTGTGCGCCACATTTGTTGATGACAAAATATGAAAATACTCTGGACACATTCAGTAACATGATAAGAACATTCCTGGAAAACGTGGGGTAGGTGCAATATAAGACAAAAACATTACAAGGGTTTGAGTGAGAGGACAAACTGGTGTCTCCAAGTGGCCACACACCTCTCCAAAGTGTGCACAGTTCCCAAGTCATTTCAAAGCACTTTTGTGACTGAAAGAAGAGTCTTCAATTATAAGGTGCTTTTTTTTAGCTCTCCTAGCTGTGCCGCTGAGGAACTAGAGCAATCACACTTGTTGGTCCCATGTTTCACGAGCTCAAATAAAAGATCCCAGAAATGTTCCATACACCCACATAGCTTATTTCTCTCTAGTTTTGTGCACACATTTGTTTACATCCCTGTATGTGAGCATTTATCTTTTGCCAAGATAATCCATCCACCTGACAGGATGGGGTGCCATTTGGGATGCAGACAATCGTCTGGAGACTTCAGTCTACTCTAAAAGACGCCAGGAACCAGACACTAACCCAAAGGCCTTCCCACACTGTACGTCGGATTAAGTCTTTAACAATGATTACATGTCACACTGCGACGTTACCAAATTAAAATCTTGATATCAACCTGGGCAGATTGTACTATTTGCTTAAATTCTGTCTTCACGTTCTGTGATTGGCTTGCGAGGCTACGTCAGCCGACGTAGGCTACGTCCATTGCAACAGTGTATTTGATCTGCACATGCGCCAGCACCAGCAGCACAGGCCTCCCTCTATGCCAGGGGTTTCAAACATATGGCCAGGGGGTCCAATTCAGCGCACAGGTGGTTTAAGTAATAAACTAACTCAATATACTTTAAAATGACTAAAACCAAATCGAAACTGTGTAGAAATGTTAATGGACCTAGATGAATACAGTTTCTTGAATCTATCCAGCTCGCTAATAAATCACCAAAATGAAAGGTAGATACTCGGGGAGCATTGAAAATTCTAAAAACGATGGATATCGGATACTTTTTTTACTCATTTTGACATCTCCCTGGACCTCGCTAAATGAGTTTGACACCCCTGCTCTATGCTAAAGGTAAGTTAGTTTGGAAAAACTGAAAGTATGCATCTTAGAAATAATTTAAGTTCACATACAAACTTTATGCCTAAACTCAGAATCAAATAGGCATCCCATCCCCGCACGTAGCAGTACTTAATCAGCAGACTGTCGCACTGAATGAGCCAAAATGTCCGACAATCGTTTACAACCTAAGAATTTGCACGTGCTATGGACATTTTGTCTGTTAGGAATAAGGCTGATTAGCAATGTAGCCGCTGGTGCTCTTTGAGGAGCTGCGTTCAACTAGTTAGTACAGCACTCAAGCCTGCTCCTCTCTCCTGATAAAAAAATAAAAAAATTATAATATTGATACATAAAATAGAATTAAAAATAAACATCTGCTTAGGACAGAGTATGAGGGTTCTGAGGATACTCATCAAGACCCCTCTTCTCTTCTCCTCTCCGCTCTTCTCTTTTCCTCAGCCAGTAGCCCAGCAGGCTGCCAGCCGTTCCCTAGAACATTACATCATCACCCTGCCTGGTGGAGAGAGAGACTCGCCAATCAAACGGCTCCCTTACCGCCTTGAAGGATTACATATCACACTAGTGCTGAGTCTGTTCTGCAACAGACCAAAACAGAGAGAGAGAGAGAGAGAGAGAGAGAGAGAGAGAGAGAGAGAGAGAGAGAGAGAGAGAGAGAGAGAGAGAGAGAGAGAGAGAGAGAGAGAATGACAGCCACACATATGCTCAGGCCTTGAGCAGAGCAACATGCCCAACTGCCACTCTTATACCCGCCCAAGCCCCATCCTGCTCAGAATTCTCTGCTCAAACCTAATAGTCTGAGCATAAACAACAGAAATAACAACACTGGACACTATTGAACAGAAAGCTTTTACTATCTCGTGCTGGATTAACAATGTCTGAGTTCAGCTGCCTTTGGCCAGTACAAGAACCCAGACTTCACCAAAGAAATTGAAAATACAGACACTGTCATCCAAACAAAAAACATGGTATAGAGGAGAAGGACCAACTGGTTGCCCTCTAGGTTACAATGAGATGGTAGTCCCATCCACCAAACTACCAGGTGTGAAACAGGGAAGAGACTCTTGGAGGTGACAGTATTCCCTGACAAATATGCCCCCTAGACACAACTATGACAAAACCACCAACAAAAATGGGTCACAACTGCTGCAGCTCTGTCACATTCTTGCTCTGTACATATGTTAGGCTTTGAGTGTACTCCTACGGTAGGTACACTTACAGCTCATCCCTTGGCAGTACTACTGTAGATTACTTTATTACCAACCTCAACCCATGTTACGACTTCCACCGAAGTCGACTCCTCTCCTTGTTCGGGCGGCGTTCGGCGATCGACGTCACCTCCGCTCCATTTTTCATTGTTCCATTTGTTTTGTCTTGTTCCCCGCACACATCGTTTACATTCCCTAATCACATTGTGTATATATTATTCCTCTGTTCCCCCCATGTCCTTGTGTGGAATTGTTTTGTGTTACGTGTTTTATGAGACGCGCCAGGCTGGTTTCCTCCTATAGCTGAAAGTAATGACTAATCAGTCTGGATTATCCCCACTTTGAACACAGCACTCACTGGAACAGCATGTGCGCTAGACTACAGTAAAAAAAGACACAAAAACAACATGTTCGTCCCAAATGGCACCCTTTCCCTATATAGTGCATTACTTTTGATAATTTTGGTATCTTTCAAAGACGTCTAGAGGCCCCCTTTTGAGTACTTCAGATTTTTACAGGTGTCTGTAATTATCTCTGGCTTTATCACATGTAAAACATATGAAATAATTAAATAAGATAGACTTGTTTTTAAATAATACAATGACAAAGCTTTACAAAATTTGCCAAATATAAACCATCAACTTAGTAATAATATTGGTGTTTAATATGAGCGTTTCAGCATGAAATATCCTTTCTATATTTTTTTTTACACATTTATTTTATTATGTCAGTATGTATTTCTTGTTAATGTTTTTGCATCAAACTGGCTATTTTCTCTTTAACTATATGGTCTGGTTTTCCATGTTCCGTGTTTATTCCACATACGTTTATTTGGTAAACTATAGCCCTCGTGTCTGTTGTCGCTTTGCACTTTTGCCATTTTTGCTGGAGGTTTTGACACAGTTGCGTCCGTCTGCTGTTTGCTCCTGCCTAAATAAAGTGTGCGCCTGTTCACAACTCTCTGCTCTCCTGCACCTGACTTCGCTACCAGTACTCACACCCATGACAACCCAGAGTCTCTCAGAACATTCAGTCAGCCCACTGACACCCCTGTCAATCACCACCTTCCGGAGACACCTGAAACCCCACCTCTTTAAGGAATACCTAGGATAGGATAAGTAATCCTTCTCACCCCCCCCCCTTTAAGATTTAGATGCACTATTGTAAAGTGACTGTTCCACTGGATGTCATAAGGTGAATGCACCACTTTGTAAGTCGCTCTGGATAAGAGCGTCTGCTAAATTACTTAAATGTAAATGTAAATGTAATAACCGCCAAATGTCAACTTGAACAGAGAAATAGTGAAACATGATAAAATCAAAGCCAAACAAACTGCATTCTATTTAAGAAATGCTATAGTTGGGAGGGAAGTAGTGTAGAAACCTACCAAAAAACAAATACCTGTAAAAACGTTTTCACTACAATAGTGAAGGTGTAAACTTAGCAGTAGAAAGCCTAAAATCTTACCTTTCAGCTTCCCTATCAAATCAAAAGAATCCAAGCAGACAACCTAAGAAAATGAACACATACGACAAATGGTTTGATGAAGAACGCAAAACCCTAATAAAGAAATTGAGATACCTATCCAACCAAAAATACAGAGACCAAGAAAACCAAAGTCTACACTAAAACTGTACAGAAATGCACTAAGAAACCAGCTCAATGTAATTGAAGAATACATATAATCTAACCATTTCTGGGAAAAATGGAACACACTAAACAAACAACACGAAGAGCTATCTATCCAAAATGGAGATGCATGAATGAACCACTTATCCAATCTTGTTGGCCCTATAACAAAGAACAAACAGCAAAAAATTATCAATTACATGATCAATTACAAATCTTAAAATCAGCTATTAAAGATTACAGAACTCACTGGATTCCCCAATTACATTGAATGAACTACATACAGGACAAAATACAAACCCTCAAACCCGTAAAGGCCTGTGTTGTTGATGATATCCTAAATAAAATTATACATATGCAGACCACGAATTCCAATTGCCTATATTTAACACCATCCTCAGCTCTGGAATCTTCCCCAAAATTCAGAACCAAGGACTGCTCAACCCAATCCACAAAAGTGGAGACAAATTCAACCCCAATAACTACCATGGAATAGCGTCAACAGCAACCGCTGGAAAATCCTCTGCATTATTATTAACAGCAGACTCCTATATTTCCTCAGCAGGGCTGGATTAAGAAATCATATGCCCCGGGTCAAAAGAAAATCAGCCTTTAAAAAAATGCATTTCATGCAATTCTATGTTATTTACATGACAGAATATATTAGCTGAATCTTTTTTAATACCATACAATTGACCGAAATGACTGGATACTCTGACTGACAAATTTAAATCAATCTGGTCTTGAAATCAAACAAACAATAGCCCATGTCAATAAGGAAATATTAGGATTGTCACACCCTGACCATAGTTTGATTTGTATGTTTCTATGTTTTGTTTGGTCAGGGTGTGATCTGAGTGGGCATTCTATGTTGTGTGTCTAGTTTGTCTGTTTCTGTGTTTGGCCTGATATGGTTCTCAATCAGAGGTAGGTGTTAGTCATTGTCTCTGATTGGGAACCATATTTAGGTAGCCTGTTTGGTGTTGGGTTTTGTGGGTGAAAGAACCATGAATAATAACCACGCTGTGTTTTGGTCCACCTCTCCTTCATCGCAAGAAAACTGTTACAAGGATGAAATATATATACGGTATACTGTATATATCATAGGCTACAGTAGGCTACAATACTGAACAAAAATATAAACATAACATACAGTATAAAGAGTTAGTCCCATGTTTCATGAGTTGAAATAAAAGATCACATTAATTCTCCATACGCACAAAAACCTTATTTCTCTAAAATGCTGTGCTCAAATTTGTTTACCTCACTGTTAGTAAGCAATTCTGCTTTGCTAAAATAATCCATCCACCTCACAGGTGGGGCATATCAAAAACCTGATTTAAACTGCATGATCATTACACACAGCAAAATGCCAGTTGTGAGGGGAGGTTTTAGGGAGCGTGCAATTGGAATTTCTGACTGCAGGAATGCACACCAGAGCTACTGCCAGATTGAATGTTCATTTCTCTACCATTAGCTGCCTCTAACATAATTTTAGAGAATTTGGCAGTGCGTCCAACCGGCATCACAAGCGCAGATCATGTAAAACCACGACAGCCCAGGACCTCCACATCTGACTTCTTCACCTGTTAGATGGTCTGAGACGAGCCACCTGAACAGCTGATGAAACTGATGGATTGCACAACTGAAGATTTCTGCACAAACAGTAAGAAATCTCAGGGAAGCTCATCTTTGTGTTCTTCGTCCTCACCAGGGTCTAGACCTGACTGCAGTTCGGCCTCATAACCGACGTCAGTGGGCAAATGCCCACCTTCGATGGCACGCTGGAGAAGTGTGTTCTTCAAGGATGAATCCCAGTTTCAACTGTACCCGCCAGATGGCAGACATCGTGTAAGGCGTTGTGTGGCCAAGCGGTTTGCTGATGTCAACGTTGTGAACAGAGTGCCCCATGGTGGAGGTGGAGTTATGGTATGGGCAGGCATAAGCTAAGGACAACAAAGATATTTGCATTTTATCTATCACAATTACAATGCACAGATATACTGTGATGAGATCCTAAGGCCCATTGTCGTGCCATTGAAGAGGAGTGGGACAACATTTCACAGGCCACAATCAACTTTATGCGAAGGAGATGTGTCACGCTGCATTTGGCAAATGGTGGTCAAAATCTGATACTTACTGGTTTTCTGATCCACGCCCCAACCTTTTTTTTTAAGGTATCTGTGACCAACAGACGCATATCTGTATTCCCAGTTACAGTTGAAGTTGGAAGTTTACATACACCTTAGCCAAATACATTTAAACTCAGTTTTTCAAAAATCCTGACATTTAAACCAAGTAAAAATTCCCTGTTTCATGTCATTTAGGATCACCACCTTATTTTAAGAATGTAAAATGTCAGAATAATAGTAGAGAGAACTATTTATTTCAGCTATTATTTCTTTTATCACATTCCCAGTGGGTCAGATGTTTACATACACTCAATTAGTATTTGGTAGCATTGCCTTTAAGTTATTTAACTTGGGTCAAACATTTTGGGTAGATTTCCACAATCTTCCCACAATAAGTGGGTGAATTTTGGCCCATTCCTCCTGACAGAGCTGTTGTAAGGAGTCAGGTTTCTAGTCCTTTTTGCTCGCACATGCCTTTTCAGTTTGTGCCCACAAATGTTCTATAGGATTGAGGCCAGGGCTTTGTGATGGCCACTCCAATACCTTGACTTTATTGTCCTTAAGCCATTTTGCCACAAATTTGAAGTATGCTTGAGGTCATTGTCTATTTTGAGACGAAGCTTTAATTTCCTGACTGATGTCTTGAGATGTTGCTTCAATATATCCACATAATTGTCCTGTCTCATGATGCCACCTATTTTATGAAGTGCACCAGTCCCTCCTGCAGCAAAGCACCCCCACAATATGATGCTGCCACCAGCGTGCTTCACGGTTGGGATGGTATTCTTCAGCTTGCAAGCATCCCCTTTTTCCTCCAAACATAACGATGGGCATTATGGCCAAACAGTTCTATTTTTTTATTCATCAGACCAGAGGACATTTCTCCAAAAAGTATGACCGTTGTCCCCATGTGCAGTTGCAAACCGTAGTCTGGATTGTTATGGTGGTTTTGGAGCAATGGCTTCTTTCTTGCTGAGCAGCCTTTCAAGTTATGTCGATATCCTATCGGATAAATTGGTCATCAAATTTGATCTGATCTCCATCTAAGTAACAACAATAGACAAACATGGTGTGCTTAAATTAATACATAATTAATACATAAATTAAACATTCACAGTGTAGGTTGGAAAAAGTATGTGAACCCCTAGGCTAATGACTTCTCCAAAAGATAATTGGAGTCAGGAGTCAGCTAACCTGGAGTCCAATCAATGAGATGAGATTGGAGCTGCCTTGGTTAGAGCTGCCTTGCCCTATAAAAAAACACTCACAAAATGTGTGTTATGCAGGTGAATGAGGACCCAAAAGCGACTTAATAGAAACAGAGTCTTTATTCCAGTCTATAACAAAAACGATAATCCTGGATATAATCTCAGGTAAAGTCAAACAGGAAAACTGAAATCCTCTAGGCAGTAGAGGGGGAACAACTGGATACGCGACCACAGACTGCAGGTCGCTTCGGGAAGGCGCAGGCCGTAGCAGATATAGATACCTGCTCACACGCAGCATCTGAAGAAGGCAGAAACACGACAGGGCGGAACAAGGACACAGAACAGCAAACATCAAACAAGGATCCGACAAGGACAGACGCAGAAACAGAGGGAGAAATAGGGACTCTAATCAGAGGGCAAAATAGGGGACAGGTGTGAAAGAGTAAACGAGGTAGTTAGGACGAATGAGGAACAGCTGGGAGCAGGAACGGAACGATAGAGAGAGAGAGGGATAGAGAGAGAGAGGGATAGAGAGAGAGAGGGATAGAGAGAGAGGGAGAGAAACCTAATAAGACCAGCAGGGGGAAACGAATAGAAGAGAAAGCACAAGGACAAGACAATATATGACAAAACATGACAGTACCCCCCCACTCACCGAGCGCCTCCTGGCGCACTCGAGGAGGAACCCTGGCGGCAACGGAGGAAATCATTGATCAACGAACGGTCCAGCACGTCCCAAGAAAGAACCCAACTCCTCTCCTCAGGACCGTAACGGGAGACGATGAAGAGGTAATCTAGGGCTATTACTCTTATAAAAATGAGACACGGGTAGAGAACTGTAAGCGTTAGAGCAATCAGGACCAAACAGGCCAGGAGAGTAACAACTAGGGACAGACTGAGACACAGCAAGGCTAAGACCAGGAACAGGAGAGAGGCGGTGGCTGTGGACAGACTGAGACACAGCAAGTGCAGGAGCAGGACCAGGAGAGATGCGGTGGCAGGGGACAGACTGAGACACAGCAAGGGCAGGAGAGATGCGGTGGCTGGGGACAGACTGAGACCCAGCAAGGCCAGGAGCAGAAGCAGGAAGAAAGTTACCGGACTTAGTCTGCGCGCAGTCCGAACAAGCAGCCACGAAGCGGCGCGTGTCACGCTCCTGAGTAGGCCACCAAAACCGCTGGCGAATAGAAGCAAGCGTACCCCGAGCCCGGGGTGGCCAGCTAACTTGGCAGAGTGAGCCCACTGAAGAACAGCCAGATGAGTAGAGACAGGAACGAAAAGAAGGTTACTAGGACAAGCGCGCGGCGACGGAGTGTGGTGAGTGCTTGCTTGACCTGTCTCTCAATTCCCCAGACATTCAACCCGACAACACGCCCTCAGGGAGAATCCCCTCGGGTCGGTAGACGCTACAGAAGAGCTGAAGAGACGGGATAAAGCATCAGGCTTGGTGTTCTTAGTATCCGGGCGATAAGAAATCACGAACTCGAAACGAGCGAAAAACAACGCCCAACGAGCTTGACGCGCATTGAGTCGTTTGGCAGAACGGATGTACTCAAGGTTCTTTTGGTCAGTCCAAACGACAAAGGAACGTCGCCCCCTCAACCACTGTCGCCATTCGCCTAGGGCTAAACGGATGGCGAGCAGTTCGCGGTTAGCCACATCATAGTTACGTTCCGACGGCGACAGGCGATGAGAAAAATACGCGCAAGGATGGACCCCATCGTCAGTATGGGAGCGCTGGGACAGAATGACTCCCACGCCCACCCCCGACGCGTCTACCTCGACAATGAACTGTTTAGTGACGTCAGGTGCAACAAGGATAGGAGCGGATGCAAAACGCTTCTTGAGGAGATCAGTGCAACAATCATACGACCGGTGAGGAGGAAGGGAGGTGGCTCTAGACCGACTGAAGACCGTGCGCAGATCATGATATTCCTCCGGCCCTCCTGTCAAATCACCAGGTTCCTCCTGTGAAGAGGGAGCAGAAGAAACAGGAGGAATAGCAGACATTAAACATTTCACATGACAAGAAACGTTCCAGGAAAGGATAGAATTACTAGACCAATCAAAAGAAGGATTATGACACACTAGCCAGGGATGACCCAAAACAACAGGTGTAAAAGGTGAACAAAAAATAAAAAAATTAATGGTCTCACTATGGTTACCAGATACTGTGAGGGTTAAAGGTAGTGTTTCACATAATATACTGGGGAGAGGACAACCATCCAAGGCGAACATGACCGTGGGCTCCCCTAACTGTCTGAGAGGAATGTCATGTTCCCGAGCCCAGGCTTCGTCCATAAAACAGCCCTCCGCCCCAGAGTCTATTAAAGCACTGCAGGAAGCTGCCGATCCGGTCCAGCGTAGATGGACCGGTAAGGTAGTACAGGTATTTGACGGAGAGGACAGAGTAGTAGCGCTTATCAGTCGCCCTCCGCTTACTGATGAGCTCTGGCCTTTAACTGGACATGAAATGACAAAATGACCAGCGGAACCGCAATAGAGACAGAGGCGGTTGGTGATTCTCCGTTCCCTCTCCTTAGTCGAGATGCGAATACCCCCCAGCTGCATGGGCTCAACACCTGAGTCAGTGGGGAAAAATGGTAGTGTCGGGGAGAGGGGGGACACAGTTAACGCGAGCTCTCTTCCATGAGCTCGGTGACGAAGATCTACCCGTCGTTCAATGCGAATAGCGAGTTCAATCAAAGAATCCACGCTGGATGGAACCTCCCGGGAGAGAATCTCATCTTTAACCTTAGCGTGGAGTCCCTCCAGAAAACGAGCGAGCAACGCCTGCTCGTTCCAGTTACTGGAGGCAGCAAGAGTGCGAAACTCTATAGAGTAATCCGTTATGGATCGATTACCTTGACATAGGGAAGACAGGGACCAGGAAGCTTATTTCCCAAAAACAGAACGATCAAAAACCCGTATCATCTCCTCTTTAAAGTTCTGATACTCGTTAGTACACTCAGCCCTTGCCTCCCAGATAGCTGTGCCCCACTCCCGAGCCCGTCCAGTAAGGAGTGATATGGCGTGGCGATCCGAGCAATACCCCTGGAGTACGTGTGGGGCTGGAGAGAGAACACTATATCACACTGGGTAAGGAACGAGCGACATTCAGTAAGCTCCCCAGAGTAGCACGGTGGGTTATTAATTCTAGGCTCCGGAGACCCGGAAGCCCAGGAGGTAACCGGTGGATCGAGGCGGAGATTGTGAATCTCCTCCGAGAGGCCGGAGACTTGGGCGGCCAGGGTCTCAACGGCATGTCGAGCAGCAGACAATTCCTGTTCGTGTCTGCCTAGCATCGCTCCCTGGAACTCGACAGCAGAGTAGAGAGAATCCGTAGTCGCTGGGTCCATTCTTGGTCGGATCCTTCTGTTATGCAGGTGAATGAGGACCCAAAAGCGACTTAACAGAAACAGAGTCTTTATTCCAGTCTATAACAAAAACGATAATCCTGGATATAATCTCAGGTAAAGTCAAACAGGAAAACTGAAATCCTCTAGGCAGTAGAGGGAACAACTGGATCGCGACCACAGACTGCAGGTCGCCCGGAAAAGGCGCAGGCCGTAGCAGATATAGATACCTGCTCACACGCAGCATCTGAAGAAGGCAGAAACACGACAGGGCGGAACAAGGACACAGAACAGCAAACATCAAACAAGGATCCGACAAGGACAGACGCAGAAACAGAGGGAGAAATAGGGACTCTAATCAGAGGGCAAAATAGGGGACAGGTGTGAAAGAGTAAACGAGGTAGTTAGGACGAATGAGGAACAGCTGGGAGCAGGAACGGAACGATAGAGAGAGAGAGGGATAGAGAGAGAGAGGGATAGAGAGAGAGAGGGATAGAGAGAGAGGGATAGAGAGAGAGGGAAAGAAACCTAATAAGACCAGCAGGGGGAAACGAATAGAAGAGAAAGCACAAGGACAAGACATGACAATATATGACAAAACATGACAATGTGAGTTTGCGGTTCACAAGAACCATTGCCTAATGTGAACCATGCCTCGAACAGAAGAGATCTCAGAAGAATTTTTGACTTGCGTAAAGCTGAAAAGGGTTACAAAGTATCTCTAAAAGCCTTAAAGTTAAAGTTTAAAGT
>NW_025750631.1:0-18392 GCF_021184085.1 Oncorhynchus gorbuscha | reverse complement strand
CTTGCCTTAAACTTATCTCCATTTGTTCTTAGTCTTCAGTTATCACCTGACATTACCCATTCCCACCTGGTCGTCGGAGGATTCCACTACTCCCATTGGATCCACCTATTTACTCCATCAACTCACACCGCTGCCCGCTCGCCACCTGGATATATCTACCCATTCACATTCACTTGTAAATAAATACTCACCTTCTTCCTACTCTCCTTGTCCTGGTCTGCTTCTCTGGATTCGATTTTGAAAGAACGTGACAGTTTCTATATTCTGTGTTAGAAAGACGAGATGAAAGGTCTTATAAACTGCTTCTCTGTGACATCACAGGGTTGGATTAAAGGTAATAAAAATGGTGCTTTTCAAAAGGAGTTTCTAGCCAGAAGGAGGTCTTTTCTTGCTCCCAGGTCACAGTGAATGTCATTGTGTTTTTAAACGGTTACCTTTTGATCATTGTTTTAATTTTTTTCTTCTACAAAAGGTGGAAATGCACAGTTTTCACATATGCGACACTGGTATTGTACTGGAGACAACGAACATGAGGCTGAAACGTGGTGAAGGAAAAAGGTTATAAAGTCCCTAAAGTCCCAGTACATTTGAAGTATAAAAATAAATATACAATGGATATTCTGTCTCACCACAAGTGATGAGTTGAGTGATGTGTTTTAGTGCAGCCACAGTTTAAATGAAAGAGACATGCAGGATTTCTAATACATGAACAAGCACATTGAATGAAAAGATACATTACTAGGAGTTATTCATAAAAAGGTTATGGTCAAATATTCTGAATAAGTCTCTATGTGTTTGGTTCTCCTAATTACCTGTCATGGTGGTTACTCAGAATCTTGGAGCGGGGATCCGAGTGGTGCCACATATGTGCAGGGAGTATCGGGTCTGAGGTCGTAGGTTACTTGAACTCACAGAGCGAACGCTGTCGGGAGAACAACGGACACCCTCTTTGTGTGAGCTTTACCTCTGGAGCTACCGGGAGCTTTAGTGGGAAAGCCACGGTTCCATTAGGGCTCTCTGTTGGATCTCAATGGTGAGCTTACGACCCAGCTACTCTGTCCTTCTTCCCTGAGAGCAGCTCCTCCTCCGCCTCTTCCTCCTCCTCTTCCTCACCCCTGCCCTGTGCAACTCTTCTGACACAGTGGTTCTTAAACATGGCCTGGGGTCGACCATGTGAGGTGAAGCCGACGTGGTGATGGGTCTGAACTCACAGAGCCAAGTCCACTGCCCACTCCTGTTCCTGCTTTCTGGTGGTGTTTTTGGAAGACTGGATAGTTGCTGTCTTGTTGCTGAAGACTTGACTTCAGAGGTGGTTCCACAGTGGTCATGTTCACAACATACTGACTCTCTTCCGTGGGACTGGCTTCCCTTTGCCTGACCCTCTCTTCACAGTAGTTTTAGATGTGCCTGAGGAGATGTCTGCCCCTGTCTTAATGTCCTTTGTAAGGGTGATCTCTGCCTGGCCCCAGCCTTAGTGATACTAAAAGTCATTGACACCTTTTGTAAATGCTCATAGTCCTCTTCTGAACTAATTTCACATTTTTGACTGTTTTCTTTCCAGATGTTAGAGTCACATTCTTCTCAGCCAACGTCGACTGCTCCAGAGTTCTTTTCCTGACCGGGTTTTGTTCACAAACGTCTTCACAGTGCTTTGGGTGACATTGTCTTGAGGCTGGTCTTGGAGGCTGCCAGCTCTTAGCTGGCTTTACCTCCAGATTCCTCCTTCACTGTTCCTTTCAAACTTCAGGTCAGGTTTAGACAGCTTTATAACTGTCGTTTTGCCTTTGCTCTCTTTGCTTTCTTTCCTCCATGGTGTTTCAACAGAACCTGTCCCACGTTATTGGCAGTCCAGTCTTGGTAGCATTGGAATGGGGTGGTTTGGTTTTAGTGACAGTAACCCCCTTGTTTGGCTTGTGTCTTGGTGAGCCCTGCTTACACTTGTGGTCCCTTTCGCTTTGCTTTTGATGTCACCATCCTCTTTGGCGGCTGTAGGTTTCTTTTGCTCTGGAGCTTTCTTTCTGGAAGAGGATTTGGTCTGCTTTGGTCCTTCCCCTGCAGACTCTCTGTGATAGCACTGCTCAGGTGATGCCTCTTCAACGCCCACCGTCTTTCCACCGTTATCTGGATTTTGTCTTTGCACCTTCTGGAGATGAGAGAAAAAATAATGAATAAACACAATAAGCATACAACTTAGAATGAAGGGAATGTATATTAGGCATGCATTCTAAGTGGTGTGCTTGTGTGTATGACTGGAAGTTAACCTTCTAGCCACCCATTAAGAAGAAAATCAGATCAAAGAAGACAAGTCAGATCAAATGAAGAAGGCATTGTAACTGGGACTTTTACTGCAGTCAGCTCCAGCTGTACATTTACTGCAGTCTAGACCAAGGAACCCTGGGAGGCAGACACAATTTTCTCACATTTCCCATTCGCACTGCAGTCATTGTGGACATGGGCTTTGAGCAGGAAGCACCTGTAGTAGGAAGGGGAAGAGAGTACAGTATGAAACCAGACAGAGCAAACATCAAAATATGAAATGTTAATGTTTTTTACCAGAAAGACTGTATTTAATTCAAACTAGCCTCATGGATAATCTCCATCAGAATGAAGTTATTATATGAAAGAGGTCAGAAGGAGGTTACAGTTATGTGTAACTAAAGAAGACCAGTCATACATTTACTCTTCATGAGGGGCACTTTCTTTCCAGCCCACAACACGTCTCAGTGCTGCATCTCAGCCACACATCCCCCCGGCAGGAGGTAGGAACCAGACTGATGCGGTGGGTCAGGGTTAGAGGAAAGCCAGGCCTGGCTTCCAGCCATGGTCTGGTCTGCTCCTTGGGTGCGACAGCTAGGCCGCTTCTCTGGGTGTCCTTACTGATGCAACCAGAGAGTCAGGAAGTGATGAGCACCTTGATGGGGATGGGATGCAGGATGGAGGGTTTGTTCTTGGTTGTGGTCTTTGGACCACTGGCTGTAGAGGCTTGAGGGGGTTGAATGGGGCTGGAAGAATCTGATTGGCTTCGGTTGGGCTTAGGGCTTTCTGGCAGGCTTAGGGTCTCTTTTGGTGAGCTTGACTAGCGTGGCTGTTGGAGGTTTGAGGGGGTTGAGGGGCTGGATGTGTCTGATTGGCTGCAGTTGGGTTTAGGCTTTCAGGGGCTTAAGGGTCTCTTTTGGTGAGTTTGATGAACGGGCTGTTGGAGGCTTGAGGGGAGTCGAGGGGGCTGGATGTGTCTGATTCACTGCAGCTGGGTTTAGGGGTTTTGAGTGGGCTTAGGGGTCTCTTTTTGAGTTTGATTAGTGGCTGTTGGAGGTTTGAGGGGGTAGAGGGTGCTGGATGTGTCTGATTGGCTGCAGTTGGGCTTAGGGCTTTTCACAGTGGGCTTAGGGGTCCTTTGGTGAATTTAATAAACGTGGCTGTTGGAGGCTTAAGGGGGTCGCAGGGGCTGGATGTGTCTGATTGGCTGCAGCTGGGGTTTAGGTTTTTCGGAGTGGGCTTAGGAGTCTCTTGGTGAGTTTGACGAGCTGGCTGGAGGTTTGAGGGGGTTGAGGGGGCTTGATTAATCTGATTGGGTGAGGGGTTTTAGGGCTGGAGTGGGTTTAGGGGTCTCTTTGGTGAGTTTGGATTAGCGTGGCTGTTGGAGGCTTGAGGGGGTAGAGGGGCTGGATGGGGATGTCCCATGCCTGCAGTTGGGGCTGAGGGCCTTCACAGTGGCTTAGGGGCTCCTGAGTTTGATAAACGTGGCTGTTGGAGGTTTGAGGGGGCTGGATTAATCTGATTGGCTATAAGGGCTTAGGCTTTCTGAGTAGGCTTAGGGGTCTTTTGGTGACTTTCACGAGCGTGGCTGTTGGAGGTTTGATGGGGCTTGGAGGGGCTGGATGTGTCTGATTGGCTATAGTTGGGCTTAGGGCTTTCAGAGCAGGCTTAGGGTCTCTTTGGTGAGTTTGACGAGCGTGGCTGTTGGAGGTTTGATGGGGCTTGAGGGGGCTGGATGTGTCTGATTGGCTATAGTTGGGCTTAGGGCCAGAGTAGGCTTAGGGTCTCTTGGTGAGTTTGACGAGCGGGCTGTTGGAGGTTTGATGGGCTTGAGGGGGCTGGATGTGTCTGATTGGCTGCAGCTGGGTTTAGGGCTTAGAGTGGGCTTAGGGGTCTCTTTGGTGACTTTCACAAGCGTGGCTGCGGCTTTGGTTTGCGAGGGTGAGTAGGACGTAGGTTTCTGCTTCACTTCTGTTCCTGTGTTTTTCTTTTCTCATTGGTTACTGGAGTTTGAAGAGAGGGAAATGGGGTTAGCAGGAAGAGGAGGCCATAGAGAAACAACATTTTGAGGCAGAATAGTTTTTGGATGGTCCGAATTCCAACAGTTCTATAAACTTTCCCAGTGTCTCAGTGGAGAGGAGGCTAGACAATCCACCAGGGTTATCCCACAAATGAAAAAGAAAACAAGTCAGCCAAGACGAGTATACTCAGATTACAGTTTATTAACATATGCAAAAGCCATTCCTGGAACCAAGTCATGTAGCTAGGTTTGTGCTGTGGCCATTGGCTGTAGAGGTATGTAGTGACTACGAGCCAGAGGCTCAGTGCACAACAGATAAGCACTGTGTTCACTACTAGTAGTATATTCTGCGGTGCCGCTATACATTTTCACTGGACGTTTCCGCTCTCCTTCTCCAAACACATACACTGAATCCTTTTTCACTTTGCTCCTAAACTATTCGTTTTTTTGCTCCCCTCACCAGGTGAAGAAAGGGGCTATTATACTGTACAAACCCAACTACTTGTAGTAGCTCCTCAGAAGTCCTCCTGAGCTCAAACCCCACATCCAAACTGACAAAGATTACTTGGAATGCTTTCAATGAGAACATTATGCTTATCACAGGAGGTTGGTGGCACCTTAATTAGGGAGGACAGGCTGGTGGTAAAGGCTGGAGCGGAATCAGTGGCACATCTTTTTGTTATTAACCCATTTTGAGGAAAATATATATATTTTTTTGTTTTTTTACATATATATACATTTTAGCATACACATTTTGCATACACATTTTACATACATGGTACTTTTATAAAAGCAGTCACATAACAATAATACATTACCAAACATCAGCTCTTTAATCCCACCCTCAGCCATCCCACTCTCAGACCCCATCCCTCTTCAGCCCATCCCACCTATCACCATAGACCTCAGGCCACTCTCAATCCATCCCACCATCACCATAGACTTTTAATCCCACCCCAGCCACTTCAACCCATCCCACCTATCACCATAGACCTTCACTTAATCCCACCCTCAGCCACTCTCAGCCCATCCCACCTATCACCATAGACCTCAGCTCTTTAATCCCACCCCTCTGCCACTCTCAGCCCATCCCACCTTTAGACAGCCCATCCAGCAATTTCTATCACCATAGACCTCAGCTCTTCTTAATCCCACCCTCAACCACCAGCCCATCCCACCTATCACCATAGACCTCAGTTTTAATCCCACCCCTCAGACCAGCCCATCTCAGCTCTTTAATCCCACCCTGCAGCCACCCATCTCAGCCCATCCCACCCACCCCCAGCCACTATCACCATAGACCTCAGCTCTTAATCCCACCCCTCAGCCACTCAGCCCATCCCACCTATCACCATAGACCTCAGCTCTTTAATCCCACCTCAGCCACTTTCAGCCCAGCCCATCCCACCTATCACCATAGACCTCAACTTTTAATCCCACCCTCTGCCACTCAGCTCCATCCCACCCCATCAGCAATCCCAGACTCTCTCATCCCACCTTCACCATTAGTCCCACCCTCAGCCACTCTACCACTTTCAGCCCATCCCACCTCATCACCATAGACCTCAGCTCTTAATCCCACCCTGCCACTCTCAGCCCATCCCACCTATCACCAGACAGACCTAATCCCACCCCTCTTCCCAGCCCATCCCACCTATCACCATAGACCTCAGCTCTTTAATCCCATATAAACCTTGTCCCTTTTTCAGACCCTGTCTTTCACCATAGACCTCAGCTTTAATCCCACCTCAGCCACTCTCAGCCCATCCCACCTATCACAAGACCCCACTTCCCACCTCAGCCATCTTCATTGTAGACCTCAGGGTTTAAAACCCCCATGTTTCCCATCCTTGTTCAATGAACCATAAACAGCCCATCCCACCTATGAACATGCACCTGTGGAATGGTCATTAAGACACTAACAGACCTTACAGACGGTCTCAGGCCATCCCATTAAGGTCAATCCCACCCTCAGTTACCCACCTATCAAAAACTTCCCACCCCTCTGGACACTCACCATACTTTTGAGGCCTTTCTACTAACTCCCACCCTGAAAAACACCATAGAAGAAAGATGTCCCTTTTTTTCAGGTCCCTAATTAGCAGAAATCCAACAACTTCACAGATCTGCGTGAACGTGCCTGGGCATAAACAATTATGAACATGCAAGAATGAGGCATGACAGGGACTGCAGAAAGATTTACGAAAACTTAGACACTACCTTTTGAGGCCTTTCTACTAACTCTGAAAAAACACTTGCCCAGGGTCCCTGCTCCGTGAATGGCTGGGCATTCTGAGACACCTAAGACAGTGCTACAGACACCGGAGACAGAACAGAACAGACAGCTGATCTTCTCACAGTGACAGACCACGTGTAACAACACCTTGCACAGGATCGGTACATCCAACACCTCACCTGCTGGACAGGTACAGGGGATGGCAACAACAACTGCTCAATTTATACCAGGAACGCACAATCCTCAATCAGTGCTCAGACTGTCTGCGAGCTGGAGAGAGGCTGGACTGAGGGGGTTGTAGGCCTGTTGTAAGGCAGGTCCTCACCAGACATCATCAGCAACAACTCAAGCCTTTATGGGCACAAACCCACTGGCGCTGACCAGACAGGACTGGCAAAAGTGCTCTTCACTGACGAGTTGCGTTTTGTCTCACCAGGTGACGGTAGGATTCACGCCATTGTCGAAGAGTGAGCGTTACACTGAGGCCTGTACTCTGGAGCGGGATCGATTTGGAGGTGGAGGTCCCTTGTGGTCTGTGGCGGTGTATCACAGCATCATCGGACTGAGCTTGTTGTCAGCAGGCAATCTCAACGCTATGCTACAGGGGAAGACATCTTCCTCCTCATGTGTACCCTTCCTGCAGGCTCATCCTGACATGACCCTCCAGCATGACAATGCTCGTTCTAGCGTGATTTCCTGCAAGACAGGAATGTCACTGTTCTGCCATGGCTGTTGTCTCAATCCCATTGAGCATGTCTGGGACATGTTGGATCTGGAGGGACTGAGGAGGACTGGGGACATTCCCCCAGAATTGTCCGGAACTTGCAGGTGCCTTGGTGGAATGGTGGGGGTAACATCTCACAGCAAGAACTGGCAAATCTGGTAGTCCATGAGGAGGGATGCTCTGCAGTACTTAATGCAGCTGGCGGCCAAACTGTTACTTTTGATTTTGACCCCCTCTTTGTTCAGGGACACATTATTCAATTTCTGTTTTCCACTTGCCTCATTTTTGTGTCAGTGCTGCAATCAGTTGTTTGTACATTTGTATTGAGCAGATATTCCATATATTTTCAAGGCTGCATATGTGACATAACTCCTCCTTTCTATTCATAATATCATGAATAAATATAACACCAATTTAAAACATTTTTCCATAAAGATGTTTTTTTAATTAATCAGTATGTTTGGAGCTTAACCATAACATTTGTTGCAATATTTGCATTTATCTTTTATGAAGGATAAAACTGAAATTGTAACCATTTTTGTATGGCTTGTTTAAGAAAGGCCAATATTTTAAACAAAAATTTTATTTTCAATTAGTCAGAAATGAGAAGTTGTAATCTGTATAAAGGCAAAAAAAGGCATTTTTTTTCAAACAAAGGATGAGCCTTTCTTAATAATGTACTGGAGAACCATTTTGGGTTTAGTATAATTTAGGTATGAGGAAGCTTTTACTGAGAGGTTTAAGCTTTTTAATATTTAATCATTTTAGCCCCCAAACTCATATTCATTATATAACAGGCACGTTTCATTTTGTCTGGCTTAGCATTCCAAATAAAATGAAATATTTTCTGCTCATATGATTTAAAAACGAGTCTTCTAGAGTAGGCAGTGCCATTAGTAAGTGTTAACTGTGATAAACCAAAGAGTTATTCAATGTGTCTTTCCATAAATAGACAAGTATTTACATGGTTATGCAGAATTGTATCTATATTTGCTAACTTTCTATTGAAATTGATTGTGGAAAGTGTTGTTTTTTAGATGTGAATAAGTATGTCTACTTCTCCATCCGCCCATTAAAGTGGTAAACTAAAAGACACAATGTAGTGATCCAAACAATGTATTTTTTAGAAAAGATCATGATTCAATGAGACTGCATATCCAGATTATGGTACACTTGAGTCATAATTAGGTTTAGGATCCAGAGAGAGCTAGAAAAGGATCAAGATCTTCAATGAGACTGTGCAGGGATCCAGATTGTGGACTTAAGTAAACACTTGAGTCGTCGGTATGCATTGACACTGAGACTGTGAGACAGGATCCAGATTGTGGACTTAACACTTGTAAACACTTTGAGATTTGTGGACTGTGCAGGGATGATGACCAGACTAACACTTGAGTCGTTTGTATGCATTGACACTGAGACTGTGCAGGGATCCAGATTGTGGACTTAAGTAAACACTGAGTCGTCGGTATGCATTGACACTGAGACTGTGCAGGGATCAGATTGTGGACTTAAGTAAACACTTGAGTCGTCGGTATGCATTGACACTGAGACTGTGCAGGGATCCAGATTGTGGACTTAAGTAAACACTTGAGTCGTCGGTATGCATTGACACTGAGACTGTGCAGGGATCCAGATTGTGGACTTAAGTAAACACTTGAGTCGTCGGTATGCATTGACACTGAGACTGTGCAGGGATCCAGATTGTGGACTTAAGTAAACACTTGAGTCGTCGGTATGCATTGACACTGAGACTGTGCAGGGATCCAGATTGTGGACTTAAGTAAACACTTGAGTCGTCGGTATGCATTGACACTGAGACTGTGCAGGGATCCAGATTGTGGACTTAAGTAAACACTTGAGTGAGACTGTGCGGGACTCAGGAGTTGTATGTAAACACTTGAGTCGCATTGACACTGAGACTGTGCAGGGATCCAGATTGTGGACTTAAGTAAACACTTGAGTCGTCGGTATGCATTGACACTGAGACTGTGCAGGGATCCAGATTGTGGACTTAAGTAAACACTTGAGTCGATTGTGGACTTAAGTAAACGGTATGCATTGACACTGAGACTGTGCAGGGATCCAGATTGTGGACTTAAGTAAACACTTGAGTCGCCGGTATGCATTGACACTGAGACTGTGCAGGGATCCAGATTGTGGACTTAAGTAAACACTTGAGTCATGCATTGACACTGAGACTGTGCAGGGATCCAGATTGTGGACTTAAGTAAACACTTGAGTCGCGGGTATGCATTGACACTGAGACTGTGCAGGGATCCAGATTGTGGACTTAAGTAAACACTTGAGTCGTCGGTATGCATTGACACTGAGACTGTGCAGGGATCCAGATTGTGGACTTAAGTAAACACTTGAGTCTGAGTCACTGAGACTGTGCAGGGATCCAGATTGTATGCATTGACACTGAGACTGTGCAGGGATCCAGATTGTGGACTTAAGTAAACACTTGAGTCGTCGGTATGCATTGACACTGAGACTGTGCAGGGATCCAGATTGTGGACTTAAGTAAACACTTGAGTCGTCGGTATGCATTGACACTGAGACTGTGCAGGGATCCAGATTGTGGACTTAAGTAAACACTTGAGTCGTCGGTATGCATTGACACTGAGACTGTGCAGGGATCCAGATTGTGGACTTAAGTAAACACTTGAGTCGTCGGTATGCATTGACACTGAGACTGTGCAGGGATCCAGATTGTGGACTTAAGTAAACACTTGAGTCTGTGCGGGATAGATGCATTGACACTGAGACTGTGCAGGGATCCAGATTGTGGACTTAAGTAAACACTTGAGTCGTCGGTATGCATTGACACTGAGACTGTGCAGGGATCCAGATTGTGGACTTAAGTAAACACTTGAGTCGTCGGTATGCATTGACACTGAGACTGTGCAGGGATCCAGATTGTGGACTTAAGTAAACACTTGAGTCGTCGGTATGCATTGACACTGAGACTGTGCAGGGATCCAGATTGTGGACTTAAGTAAACACTTGAGTCGTCGGTATGCATTGACACTGAGACTGTGCAGGGATCCAGATTGTGGACTTAAGTAAACACTTGAGTCGTCGGTATGCATTGACACTGAGACTGTGCAGGGATCCAGATTGTGGACTTAAATAAACACTTGAGTCGTCGGTATGCATTGACACTGAGACTGTGCAGGGATCCAGATTGTGGACTTAAGTAAACACTTGAGTCGTCGGTATGCATTGACACTGAGACTGTGCAGGGATCCAGATTGTGGACTTAAGTAAACACTTGAGTCGTCGGTATGCATTGACACTGAGACTGTGCAGGGATCCAGATTGTGGACTTAAGTAAACACTTGAGTCGTCGGTATGCATTGACACTGTTTTTATCTCCTGGATTTCTAACCCTTTGATGTTCTTGTTGGATCTCATTTTAATAGCAGCATTTCAATGGCCATTATAAATAGATGTGGAGACAACGGACAGCCTTGTTTTACTCCTCTTTTACTCCTCTTAAAGCTCAATACTTTCTGAGAAGTATCCATTATTTACTATTTTACATCTGGGGTTGCTGTACATAACTTTAACTCATTGTATAAGAGATTTGCGGAAATTAAAGTAACCCAGGAATTTATTTATAAATTCTTGTCATACTTTATCAAACGCCTTTTCAAAATCTGCTATGAAGACCAGGTCTGGTATCATTGATGTTTCATAATGTTCAATTGTTTCAAGTAATTGCCATATATTAGCTCCTATATATTACCATTTAAAAAACCTGTCTGATCAGGATGAACAATATCTGGTAAAACCTTTTTTATTCTATGTGCTATGCATTTCGCCAGGATTTTCAATCACAACATTGAAGTGTAAGGGGCCTCCAGTTTTTTAAATGGGTTGAATGTAAATAATATACATCAAACTCATGATTTCAATTATTTTGTATTCCATTCCATTTCCTCCGTTCAGACGTTATTGTGAGCCGTCCTCCCTCAGCAGTCTCCACTGATGCTTAGTACAGTACAGTACAGTTAAAGAGCTTGGGCAAGCAAGGGAATATCTGGAAAGCATTTTACACATAGATACTCTGATGACAGAAATAACAAATATTTCTCTCACTGGATGGCTAACTCCAATGGCTGATTAAATGATAAGGCCAGGTCACCTCCTCGGCTAGCAAGTTACTTAATTTTGTAGTAGGAAAAAGGTGTCAGGACTGGGAACTGAGACCTAGAGAGTCCTGCTGCCCTGTAGGTGGTGAGGCTGTGCAGAGGTGGAACAGAGCCTTACTGTATGCTGCTCACTGTGCGTCTTTGACTAATGAATGTCTTACATCATATGAACCCGCGCCTTATGAAAACCACCAGGAGAAATATGCTCAGATTAAATGTATTTCTTAAATCTCAGGAATGAATTGAATGAGGAAGCACATAGCTATGCAGTAGCTAGTACATTAGGAGCACACAGAGCATCTGTAATATAATGACATTTATGAAGGTTGTGCACAACTGCTGTGTTAAATAAATGATTTATTATTTCACAATAATTTATTGATTGTTTCAAATTTTTTGGGGGACAGTTTTATGGCTACTGATAAAGCGTTACTAAAACACCCAGACTACAACCATGCTTCTCACCACTATTCATGCATTGATGTTCCATTGTACTGTACCTCAACTAATTACATGTACAACTAAGTTCTGAAATTAGATTACAACTCGTTAGTAAGTACATTAACTTTTTGTAATTGGAGAACAATACTAGTAAATTCATGACTATTAACATTAGTACTGACTTGGAATGATGTAGATCATTGATCATTCAGCACTGGCCTCTCTTCTCACATACCCCACAGATTTAAGAACATAGACTGATGATGACCATATTTCATTGTATTTCATTGTATTTCAAATGTAGTATTCCTATGACTTTATTTAACTATAGATGCTTGACTCTGTTATTTTAATTGTTCATTCATTAATTTAAAAAAAATGTTTGAATAACATCATTATCCATAAGTTTGTAGGAAAAGGTGAAACTTACCTGGACAATAATTCCCTCCTGTGACTTAGTGTACCAGTCTTTTGCACCTCATATAGACTTCTGCCCAGGCATGAAGGAGGGAGGAGGAGGAGGAAGGAGGAGCGAGAGAGAGAGAGAGAGAGAGAGAGAGAGAGAGAGAGGAGAGAGAGAGAGAGAGAGAGAGAGAGAGAGAGAGAGAGGAGAGGAGAGAGAGAGAGAGAGAGAGAGAGAAGGAGAGAGAGAGAGAGAGAGAGAGAGAGAGAGAGAGAGAGAGAGAGAGAGAGAGAGAGAGAGAGGGAGAGAGAGAGAGAGAGAGGAAGGAGAGAGAGAGAGAGAGAGAGAGAGAGGAAGAGAGAGAGAGAGAGAGGGAGAGAGAAGAGAGAGAGAGAGAGAGAGAGAGAGAGAGAAGAGAGAGAGAGAGAGAGAGAGGAGAGAGAGAGAGAGAGAGAGAGGAAGAGAGAGAGAGAGAAAGGGAGAGAGAGAGAGAGGAGAGGGAGGGAGAGAAAGGACCACCACTAGAAAGAGGGTAAAGTCTGCTCCTACTTATATACCCCCATACTTGACCATACTGTTCATGCTACTCTACACTACACTTACATGTACATAAACATCTCACAGTCAACAGGTGTTGTTTTTTACTCACCGTCATCAAACCTGATGTATTACAGCCATCAATAAAAGAAATCCTGATCCAGAAAACCATCTTCTAGTCTTTAAGACTAGAGCCTTGTTCAGTCAGAAACATGTTTAGCTAGAGTGTGAAACAACAACACTACTGCATATTTAGCACACACACACATTTTGGGGGGCCCACAACCCCTCTCCGCCCCCCAAAATAATAATAATACTCATGTTTTGGGGGGGTTGTGGTCCCCCCAGATTGCAAATGAACAAGTCATAAGCAATGCAATGTTTTTTGAATTACAGGAAATTTGCTTTAAAACTGCAAAATGTTCTCTGTGTTGAATAGCAGAAAATGAACCGCAGGTATTGGCGTGAGCTTGTGCCACAGACCTGCAGTACTGTCTGTGTGAATGGCGTTTCTGTTGGAGGTAATAGGTTAGAACTACAGGGGTGTTATGTAAGTGACTGAATAGCTTGCAGATCTAACAGATGCTGTATGAAGGAGGCATTGCATCTTTTACCCACATTACCACCCACCAGCCCACCTTTTGTAAACCACATACACACATTTCACGTGCGCACGCCTGCACGTACCCATATTTGCACAATCAAACACATTTGCGTACGCAGACACACATAAACACACACAGACACAGCACAAAATGGGCACAAACATACACAAATACCCCCACACACCAACACCTGCACAAACCTGAGTGGTTATGGTACAGTACAATGGATCTTTACACCTCCCTGCCTCTTGAAAACACTCCAGACACCAGAATGTCCCCGGATCATTTTCAATGCCTTTATCTCAATGACCTGCACTGAAAACACACTGGAAACATACTGGAAAACTACAGCCTCAATATAATATCCCCTTTTCTTTCATGTCCCCTATGGGTGACACATTGCTACGTCCCTAATGGCACCCTCGTCCCTATGGGATGCAGCCAATGACTCCAGTGATAAAATTAACTGGGTCAACCTCACACACGCTCCACTTGGGTGGTCTGTTCTCAGCAACACCTCCATCTGGTGGCAACTTCCAACAGCGACTCCGCCCTCTTTCCCCATCCCTCTCTCTCGCTCTCTCCATCCACATCGTTCTCCATCACTCTCTCTCACTTTCTCTACATCTCTCTCTCTCCAAATCTGTCTCTCCTCTCTCTAACTCACCATGGACCACCCGCCAACTGCTGACCTTGCCTTGGCATTTGGAGAATGGGTGAAACCAGACAGGCATGGCTGAATGCACTATAGTCTACATCACAAGCATGTCCTGTGGTTCTGGTTCAGCAGTCGACTGCACTTTGGGAATCTTTGATTAGAGATCTTGTGGTGAAGGAAGATGTTGGCGTTTTATCTGTACTGACGTCATTGTTATTATCGAGTCCTACTGAATGGGACCAATGACTACTCTTAATTGTGAATATGCCTACTACGTTGTTCTTGGCCTAGTTATTGGGAATCCATTTTTGTGTGGAATGTTTATACAACTAATGTGAATACAGCATCATCCAACTTCTGACACACGAAACAGTCTGGCGTTCTTCTGTGGAAGAACCACAGAGGTTTGATCAAGGTCATAAGGATAATTGACAGGTAATGACATTCTATGTAGATGATATTGTATATAGAGAAACACACCTTGGCGGTTACTGTACAGTAGCATAAACACAGACGACACAGACAGCCTGGTGGATGCCAGGATGCAAATTCTACATTCAAACCATTTAGGAGAAAAAAAATAAACATGTATGAATTTGAGATGTGCTGAAGGTGTTTGTCGAGAAACAGCCAAAGAAGGTTTGTCTGAAGTGAACATGTGTGATCTTGAGGTATGTGTGTATTTGCTTACCCTTTATTGATTCACGTTTAATGAGAAGTCTAATGGCAAAAACAGTACGGCCATTGACCTGGCTATGATTGAAGTGATGGCCAGTACTCCCATGCTGCTTACATTGGAACAGGGTTCTGACATTAAAATAATATCACCATATAAACCCCGGACTGTTCCTCTGCAGCTCCACCCATAACCCTCCTTCTTCCCTCCCTCTTTTCTCTCTTTTCTCTTCTCTCTCTTTTGCTCTCCCTCTCTCTCCCTCTCTCTCCCCCTCTCCCTCTCTCTCTCTCTCTCTCTCTCTCTCTCTCTCTCTCTCTCTCTCTCTCTCTCTCTCTCTCTCTCTCTCTCTCTCTCTCTCTCTCTCTCTCTCTCTCTCTCTCTTGCTCTCTTTTCCTCTCTCTCTCTCTCTCTCTTGCTCTCATTCACTCTCTCTCCCCCCTCTCTCTCTTGCTCTCTTTTCCTCCTCTCTCTCTCTCTCTCTCTCTTGCTCTCATTCACTCTCTCTCCCCCTCTCTCTTGCTCTCTTTCCTCTCTCTCTCTCTCTCTCTCTCTCTCTCTCTCTCTCTCTCTCTCTCTCTCTCTCTCTCTCTCTCTCTCTCTCTCTCTCTCTCTCTCTCTCTCTCTCTCTCTCTCTCTCTTGCTCTCATTCACTCTCTCTCCCCCTCTCTCTCTCTCTTTTCCTCTCTCTCTCTCTCTCTCTCTCTTTTCTCTCTTCCTCTCTCTCTCTCTCTCTCTCTCTCTCTCTCTCTCTCTCTCTCTCTCTCTCTCTCTCTCTCTCTCTCTCTCTCTCTCTCTCTCTCTCTCTTTCTCTTTTCTCTCTCTCTCTCTCTCTTGCTCTCATTCACTCTCTCTCCCTCTCTCTCTCTCTCTCTCTTTTCCTCTCTCTCTCTCTCTCTCTCTCTTTTTCTCTCTTTTCCTCTCTCTCTCTCTCTCTCTCTCTCTCTCTCTCTCTCTCTCTCTCTCTCTCTCTCTCTCTCTCTCTCTCTCTCTCTCTCTCTCTCTCTCTCTCTCTCTATCTCTCATTCACTCTCTCTCCACCCCTCCTTTTCCCCCTCACTCCCTCTCTCCTCATCTCAATAAAGGATATCTGAACTGTTTGCTTGCTTACCTGTATGTCAGTCCCAGTGTTAGGTCTTGTAAGTTAATGATTCATCCACTGACTGACTGTCAATACAGTAGTGTGCTAGCTACCCCACCCTGACCCGAGATGCTGGGAAAGGTGGTGGGTTTGGCAGGGGTGGTAAAGGGTAGTGGAGGTGCGCGGGGGCTTACTGTGAGTACAGAGAGCTCTCTCTCTCAGGTCCTCAACTGCCTCGAGGAGAGAGAAAAAAATAACATACAAAATAAGCATGAAAGGGGAGGAGAGGGTGTACATGGAAGGGCCTTTTTTCCCTTCACTGTATACAGTATGTTAGAGGTAGAGTTTTACTCTCCTATATACAGTATGTTAGAGGTAGAGTTTTACTCTCCTATATACAGTATGTTAGAGGTAGAGTTTTACTCTCCTATATACAGTATGTTAGAGGTAGAGTTTTACTCTCCTATATACAGTATGTTAGAGGTAGATGTTAGAGGTGAGTTTTACCCTCCTATATACAGTATGGTAGAGTTTTACTCTCCTATATACAGTATGTTAGAGGTAGAGTTTTACTCTCCTATATACAGTATGTTAGAGGTAGAGTGTATAGAGGTAGAGTTTACTCTCCTATATACAGTATGTTAGAGGTAGAGTTTTACTCTCCTATATACAGTATGTTAGAGGTAGAGTTTTACTCTCCTATATACAGTATGTTAGAGTAGAGTCTTTCCTCTCCTATATACAGTATGTT
This sequence comes from Oncorhynchus gorbuscha, assembly GCF_021184085.1. Classification (NCBI taxonomy): domain Eukaryota; kingdom Metazoa; phylum Chordata; class Actinopteri; order Salmoniformes; family Salmonidae; genus Oncorhynchus; species Oncorhynchus gorbuscha. The sequence continues at coordinate 1,847 of NW_025750631.1, read as the reverse complement.
AGAGGTAGAGTTTTACTCTCCTATATACAGTATGTTAGAGGTAGAGTTTTACTCTCCTATATACAGTATGTTAGAGGTAGAGTTTTACTCTCCTATATACAGTATGTTAGAGGTAGAGTTTTTACTCTCCTATATACAGTATGTTAGTCTTTCCTCTCCTATATACAGTATGGTAGAGTTTACTCTCCTATATATCAGTATGTTAGTTTTACTCTACTTATATACAGGTAGAGTATTTACTCTCCTATGTTATACAGTATATTAGTGGTAGAGTATTTTCTCCTATATACAGTATATTAGTGGTAGAGTATTTACTCTCCTATATACAGTATATTAGTGGTAGTTTTTACTCTCCTCCTATATACAGTATATTAGTGATAGTTTTTACTCCTCCTATATACAGTATATTAGTGGTAATTTTACTCTCCTATATACAGTATATTAGTGGTAGTTTTACTCTCCTATATACAATATGTTAGTGGTAGAGTATTTACTCTCCTATATACAGTATATTAGTGGTAGAGTATTTACTCTCCTATATACAGTATATTAGTGGTAGTTTTACTCTCCTCCTATATACAGTATATTAGTGGTAGTTTTACTCTCCTCCCTATATACAGTATATTAGTGGTAATTTTTACTCTCCTATATACAGTATATTAGTGGTAGTTTTTACTCTCCTATATACAGTATATTAGTGGTAGAGTATTTACTTGTTATGCAGGTGAATGAGGACCCAAAAGCGACTTGGCGAAAACAGAGTTTTTAATCCAGTAAAGATACTTTACAAAACAAAAGGCATAATACTACTCGTAAAGACGAGAACAGACTGGAGACTTGATCAAGAACTGCAGGTTGCCTCGGGAAGGCACTTGAACCTAGCAGACTCAGACACCTGCTCACCACGCAGCATCTGGAGGGAAACACGACACGACAGGGCAATACATAGACACAGCACGGTGAATTATAGACAAGGATCCGACAGGGCAGGAACGGAAAACAAGGAGAGAAATAGGGACTCTAATCAGGAAAAGGATCGGGAACAGGTGGGGAAGACTAAATGATTGATTAGGGGAATAGGAACAGCTGGGAGCAGGAACGAACGATAGAGAGAAGAGAGAGCGAGAGAGTGAGAGAGGGAGGGGGAGAAGAGAGGGATAGAAAGAGGGAAAGAACCCTAATAAGACCAGCAGAGGGAAACGAATAGAAGGGGAAGCACAGGGACAAGACATGATAATCAATGACAAAACATGACAGTACCCCCCACTCACCGAGCGCCTCCTGGCGCACTCGAGGAGGAAATTCCTGGCGGCAACGGAGGAAATCATCAATAAGCGAACGGTCCAGATAGGTGCGCTCTCGACAAGGACGGGAGGGGGAGGGAAGACGAAGCGGGGGTGCGAAGAAAGGGCTTGACACAGGAGACATGGAAGACAGGATGGACGCGACGAAGATGTCGCGGAAGAAGCAGTCGCACAGCGACTAGGATTGACGACCTGGGAGACACGGAACGGACCAATGAACCGCGGAGTCAACTTACGAGAAGCTGTCGTAAGAGGAAGGTTGCGAGTGGAAAGCCACACTCTCTGGCCGCAACAATACCTTGGACTCTTAATCCTGCGTTTATTGGCGGCTCTCACAGTCTGTGCCCTGTAACGGCAAAGTGCAGACCTCACCCTCCTCCAGGTGCGCTCACAACGTTGGACAAACGCTTGAGCGGAGGGAACGCTGGACTCGGCAAGCTGGGATGAGAACAGAGGAGGCTGGTAACCCAGACTACTCTGAAACGGAGATAACCCGGTAGCAGACGAAGGAAGCGAGTTGTGAGCGTATTCTGCCCAGGGAGC
>NW_025750630.1:0-10000 GCF_021184085.1 Oncorhynchus gorbuscha | reverse complement strand
AGCTCAGTTGGTAGAGCATGGCGCTTGTAACGCCAGGGTAGTGGGTTCGATCCCTGGGACCACCCATACGTAGAATGTATGCACACATGACTGTAAGTTGCTTTGGATAAAAGCGTCTGCTAAATGGCATATATTATTATTATATTATTTTTATAGACAGGAAACACAGGGATAAATACACTGGTACAGAGAGACAGGGATAAATACACTGGTACAGAGAGACAGGAAACACAGGGATAAATACACAGAGAGACAGGAAACACAGGGATAAATACACTGGTACAGAGAGACAGGAAACACAGGGATAAATACACTGGTACAGAGAGACAGGGATAAATACACTGGTACAGAGAGACAGGGATAAATACACTGGAACAGAGAGACAGGGATAAATACACTGGTACAGAGAGACAGGGATAAATACACTGGTACAGAGAGACAGGGATAAATACACTGGCACAGAGAGACAGGACACACAGGGATAAATACACTGGTACAGAGAGACGGGGATTAATACACTGGTACAGAGAGACGGGGATTAATACACTGGTACAGAGAGACAGGAAACACAGGGATACATACACTGGTACAGAGAGACGGGGATTAATACACTGGTACAGAGAATTAATACACTGGTACAGAGAGACAGGAAACACAGGGATACATACACTGGTACAGAGAGACGGGGATTAATACACTGGTACAGAGAGACAGGAAACAGGGATAAATACACTGGTACAGAGAGACAGGAAACACAGGGATAAATACACTGGTACAGAGAGACGGGGATTAATACACTGGTACAGAGAGACAGGAAACACAGGGATACATACACTGGTACAGAGAGACAGGAAACACAGGGATTAATACACTGGTACAGAGAGACAGGGATAAATACACTGGTACAGAGAGACAGGGATAAATACACTGGTACAGAGAGACAGGGATAAATACACTGGCACAGAGAGACAGGACACACAGGGATAAATACACTGGTACAGAGAGACGGGGATTAATACACTGGTACAGAGAGACGGGGATTAATACACTGGTACAGAGAGACAGGGATAAATACACTGGTACAGAGAGACAGGGATAAATACACTGGTACAGAGAGACAGGGATAAATACACTGGTACAGAGAGACAGGGATAAATACACTGGCACAGAGAGACAGGACACACAGGGATAAATACACTGGTACAGAGAGACGGGGATTAATACACTGGTACAGAGAGACGGGGATTAATACACTGGTACAGAGAGACAGGAAACACAGGGATACATACACTGGTACAGAGAGACGGGGATTAATACACTGGTACAGAGAGACGGGGATTAATACACTGGTACAGAGAGACAGGAAACACAGGGATACATACACTGGTACAGAGAGACGGGGATTAATACACTGGTACAGAGAGACAGGAAACAGGGATAAATACACTGGTACAGAGAGACAGGAAACACAGGGATAAATACACTGGTACAGAGAGACGGGGATTAATACACTGGTACAGAGAGACAGGAAACACAGGGATACATACACTGGTACAGAGAGACAGGAAACACAGGGATTAATACACTGGTACAGAGAGACAGGAAACACAGGGATTAATACACTGGTACAGAGAGACAGGAAACACAGGGATAAATACACTGGCACAGAGAGACAGGAAACACAGGGATTAATACACTGGGGAAAATAAGTGACACCTGGAGGGGGGTGGAGAAAATCACAGGGACAGGAGGTGACACAGATCAGGGCGTGACAGAACTAAAATATAAACGTGACATATAAAGTGTTTGTCCCATGTTTCATGAGCTGAAATAAAAGATCCCAGAAATGTTCCATATGCACAAAAAGCTTATTTCTCTCAAATTTTGTGCACAAATTTGTTTACATCCCTGTTAGTGAACATCTCTCCTTTGCCAAGATAATCCATCCACCTGACAGGTGTGGTATATCAAGAAGCTGATTAAACAGCATGATCATTACACAGGTGCACCTTGTGTTGGGGACAATAAAAGGCCAGTCTAAAAATGTTCAGTTTTGTCACACGACAAACACAATGCCACAGATGTCTGAAGTTTTGAGGGAGCGTACAATTGGCATGTTGACTGCAGGAATGTCCACCAGGGCTGTTGCCAGAGAATTGAATGTTCATTTATCTACCATAAGCCGCCTCCAATGACGTTTTAGAGAATTTTGTACTACCTCCAACCGGCCTCACAACCGCGGATCACGTGTATGGCGTTGGGCGGTTTGCTGATGTCAACGGTGTGAACAGAGTGCCCCATGTATTAGCTATCTACGTTTGTTCTGACTCAATACATGTATTAGCTAGCTACGTTTGTTCTGACTCAATACATGTATTAGCTAGCTACGTTTGTTCTGACTCTATACTTGTATTAGCTAGCTACGTTTGTTCTGACTCAATACATGTATTAGCTAGCTACGTTTGTTCTGACTCAATACATGTATTAGCTAGCTACGTTTGTTCTGACTCAATACATGTATTAGCTAGCTACGTTTGTTCTGACTCTATACATGTATTAGCTAGCTACGTTTGTTCTGACTCTATACATGTATTAGCTAGCTACGTTTGTTCTGACTCTATACATGTATTAGCTAGCTACGTTTGTTCTGACTCTATACATGTATTAGCTAGCTACGTTTGTTCTGACTCAATACATGTATTAGCTAGCTACGTTTGTTCTGACTCAATACATGTATTAGCTAGCTAGCCAGCTAAATAGCGATCAGCATTAGCTGCTAACAAGATTTTATTTTTAGCAACTTGCTAAGAAAATACAAACTAGCATATAGTAAGATACACAGACAATAAGATACACAAACTAAATAGTGTAATTATAGTGTAATTATAGCTTGTGGATTGATATTAAGAAGCAAAGTGGAAAGCACCATGGTTGTCATCAACATATTGTTGCATCTGCTGCATTGACCAATGGCGCTCCTTGTGTGACAAGGGGCGGGGCTTGGCGAGAGAGTCAACTCAAGTAGCGAGTAAACCATACAAACGAAATGACGTATCACATTTTACAAACCAAACAGACCGTTATAGAAGGTAAAGTAAAAACCCATACCGGTCCTTGCATCAATACCGGTATATTGTCAAATACTGTACACTGCCCAGCCCTAGGAAGGTAACCAGGTAACCTCTTTCTCTCACTACCCAAACCGGACGTGGTAACCGTGTTGCAAAATAAATATACACATACATGTTATTCAATCATTGCACCCAACGAACAGTCTGTTGCCAGGCAGCTAAAATAGAAGTTGCTTCTATTTGTGACGCCGAACGCGATGCAAGTCCCGCCTCTCCCATCTCCTCATTCGGATTTTAGAAGCATATACTGAACCCACGTGCCATCTCCTCATTGGTTATACCCACGTGGGTGATTGAAAGATGAACGGAGGTCGGTTGTGGTAATGCACCTTATTATGAAAGTCAGTTGCCAATCGTCATATAAAGTCCAAAGAAGAAGAAGAATCCTGGAAGGAGGAGAGACGACTAGAAATGATTCGGTTGACCGTTTTATGTGTGGATTAATTGTCGGAGTAGAGGACCTTGTGCATTTCAGGTAAAATAACAACTCAATGTTTATATCCCAGGACAAATTAGCTAGAAACTGCAAGCTAACTAGCTGAATAGGACAAATTAGCTATCAACTGCAAGCTAGCTAAATAGGACAAATTAGCTAGCAACATCAAGCTAGCTAACTAAATAGGATAAGTTAGCTAGCGACTGCAAGCTAGCTAGCTAAATTGCCATTAATGTTCAATGCTTTTCGACCTGTCCCCAAATTAATATAATTGGTTCAGTTTCGTGATCGCGTTTGGTGTGGGGGGGACAACATCAATTTGCGCACGATGGCAGACGCACGTGCGTGTCCAGTTTGGGCATGGTGTCTCTCTCTCCAGCCCACCCTGTATCATCATGCATTGTCTGGCCCTCAGTGGGCAGCAATGTAAGGTAACCTCTCTCTCTCTCTCTCTCTCTCTCTCTCTCTCTCTCTCTCTCTCTCTCTCTCTGGTCCCCTCTCTCTCTCTCTCTCTGGTCCCCTCTCTCTCTCTCTGTCTCTGTCTCTCTCTCTCTCTCTCTCTCTCTCTCTCTCTCTCTCTCTCTCTCTCTCTCTCTCTCTCTCTCTCTCTCTCTCTCTCTCTCTCTCTCTCCCCTCCTCCAGCCCACCCTGTATCATCCTGCGCTGTCTGGCCCCCAGTGGGCAGCATGTAGAGGAGGTAAAGTTACCAGAGCTAGCCTACACCTCCCTGTTCACCATGGCCTGGCTCCACTCAGGTAAACTGCTCTGATTGGACACTGTAACTGCCCTCTGCTTCAGCTCCTCCAACGTGTGTGTGTGTGTGTGTGTGTGTGTGTGTGTGTGTGTGTGTGTGTGTGTGTGTGTGTGTGTGTGTGTGTGTGTGTGTGTGTGTGTGTGTGTGTGTGTGTGTGTGTGTGTGTGTGTGTGTGTGTGTGTGTGTGTGTGTGTGTGTGTGTGGTTATTCGGGCGGGGTTAATGCAGGGATCATCAACTAGTTTCAGCCGCGGGACGATTTTGTTCTGGAGCGGCTGGCCGCTCACATATACAATACATTCAGAAAGTATTCAGACCCCTTGACTTTTTCCACATTTTGTTACTTTACAGCCTTATTCTAAAATGGGTTAAATAAAAAAGAAATCCTAAGCAATCTACACACAATACCACATAATGACATCACAATACCCCATAATGACATCACAATACCACATAATGACATCACAATACCCCATCATGAGGTCACAATACCCCATAATGACATCACAATACCCCATAATGACATCACAATACCACATAATGACATCACAATACCACATAATGACATCACAATACCCCATCATGAGGTCACAATACCCCATAATGACATCACAATACCACATAATGACATCACAATACCCCATCATGAGGTCACAATACCCCATAATGACATCACAATACCCCATAATGACATCACAATACCACATAATGACATCACAATACCACATAATGAGGTCACATTACCCCATAATGACATCACAATACCCCATAATGACATCACAATACCCCATAATGACATCACAATACCACATAATGAAGTCACAATACCCCATAATGACATCATAATACCCCATAATGACATCACAATACCCCATAATGACATCATAATACCATCATCATAAAGATTAAAAAAACAAAAATACTTTGTTTACATAAGTATTCAGACCCTTTGCTGTGAGACTCTAAATTGATCTCAGGTGCATCCTGTTTCCATTGATCATCCTTGAGATGTTTCTACAACTTGATTGGAGTCCACTTGTGGTAAATTAAATTGATTGGACATGATTTGGAAAGACACACACCTGTCTATATAAGGTCCCACAGTTGACAGTGCATGTCAGAGCAAAAACCAAGCCGTGTGTCGGGTCTTTGGCATCATTAAACTGAAGACTTATTTTTATAAAAAATTCTCTGTAATTATTATTACGTGACTAAACTAACTTAATCATGTAAATGTAATTAACTAGGAAGTCGGGGCACCAAGGAAAATATTCAGATTACAAATGTATAATTTTCCTAATATAACTTTCAGATATTTTAATATCTGATCAATTTTTCTTCGATTGAATGAATTATCCTTTACCTCACGTTAGTCTCATTCCAAACGTCGTAAATTGTTGGTTATCTGCACGAACCCAGTCTTCCCTATGAGTCATCCATACATCAATTGTCTTAAATTATTTATTTACTAACTAACTAAATCACAGAAATGCACAAACAAACAGTAGATACAGTTACAACGAAATGATAGCAGATGTGCCCTAGTGGGCTAAACCGGTATCGCGGCTTGGTAGACAAAAGGGAAGTGGGGGTCGACTGAGATAAAAGACAAAGTTGATAATTTTAACAATTGAAATGCTAATCCTTTGCACATGAACTCATTCGGGAATAATTGCGATCAATATATATATATTAGTGTGTGTCGTCGTGATCTCTGTTGGAACGTTTGTTTCTGTTGGAGAGTCTTTCTGCCGTGGTTAGAATGGATAGTTCAGAGTAACATTCAGCAACGTCGTGATAGAATAGATGTTGGAGAGTCTTTCTGCCGTGGTTAGAATGGATAGTTCAGAGTAACATTCAGCAACGTCGTGATAGAATAGATGTTGGAGAGTCTTTCTGCCGTGGTTAGAATGGATAGTTCAGAGTAACATTCAGCAACGTCGTGATAGAATAGATGTTGGAGAGTCTTTCTGGATATATAATGTTATATATAATATATATAATATATGTTATATATATATAACATGGTCACTCTGACAGAGCTCCAGAGTTCCTCTGTGGAGAACCTTCCAGAAGAACAACCATCTCTGCAGCATTCCACCAATCAGGCCTTTATGGTTGAGTGGCCAGATGGAAGCCACTCCTCTTAAAAAACACATGACAGCCCGCTTGGAGTTTGCCAAAAGGCACCTAAAGACTCTCAGACCGAGAAACAATATTCTCTGGTCTGATGAAACCAAGATTGAACCCTTTGGACTGAATGCCAAGCTTCACTTCTGGAGAAAACCTGGCACCATCCCTACGGTGAAGCATGGTGGTGGCACCATCCCTACGGTGAAGCATGGTGGTGGCACCGTCCCTACGGTGAAGCATGGTGGTGGCACCGTCCCTACGGTGAAGTTTCCCTGTGGGGATGTTTTTCAGCTGCAGGGACTGGGTGACTTGTCAGGATCAAGGGAAAGATGAACAGAGCAAAGTACAGAGAGATTCTAGATGAAAACCTGCTCCAGAGCTCTCAGGACCTCAGACTGGGGTGAAGGTTCACCTTCCAACAGGACAACGACTCTAAGCACACAGCCAAGACAACGCAGGAGTGGCTTCGGGACAAATCTCTGAATGTCCTTGGCCAGAGCCCAGACTTGAACCAGATTGAACATCTCTGGTGAGACCTGCAAATAGCTGTGCAGTGACGCTCCCCATCCAACCTGACAGATAGGATCTCTGGAGAAGAATGGGAGAAACTCTCCAAATACAGGTGTGCCAAGCTTGTAGTGTCATAACCAAGAAGACTCGATGCTGTAATCGCTGCCAAAGGTGCTTCAACAAAGTACTGAGTAAAGGGTCTGAATACTTATTTAAATGTGATATTTCAGTTTCTATTTTGAATACATTTTACAAAAATGTCTAAAAACCTGTGTTTGCTTTGTCATTATGGGGTATTGTGATGTCATTATGGGGTATAGTGATGTCATTAATGGTTATTGTGATGTCATTATGGGGTATTGTGATGTCATTATGGGGTATTGTGATGTCATTATGGGGAATTGTGTGTAGATTGATGATGGGGAAAAAATGATTTAATACATTTTAAAACAAGGCTGTAAAATGTGGAAAAAGTCTAGGGGTCTGAATACTTTCTGAAGGCCCTGTATCTCTCTGCCTGGGATTACTTTGGAACATATTTCCAACATTAAAATCCCTGGGAGATGATTGGCTGGCGTTTTTACAGTAAACTTGGGGGGCTGCCGGTTTCTGTCTGGTGTGGATTAATACATTATTGTTATTCTCAGTCAACAGGGAACGGAGTGGAGCAGGAACGGAGACAAGGTCTGGAACAGGGTCGGGGACAGAGACGGGGTCGGGGACAGGGTCGGGGACAGGGCCTGGGACAGGGCCTGGGACAGGGTCGGGGACAGGGTCTGGGACAGGGTCAGGGACAGGGTCGGGGACAGGGTCTGGGACAGGGCCTGGGACAGGGCCTGGGACAGGGCCTGGGACAGGGTCAGGGTCTGGGACAGGGCCTGGGACAGGGCCTGGGACAGGGTCTGGGACAGGGTCGGGGAGGACACTGTCCTACTGCCTCCTGTCTGCAGAGAACGACATCTTCAGAGTACCCTGGGAGGATATAGTACACCCTCAGTTCATTAACAGACCCACGGCGATGGTGGCTGCACCAATCAGAGTCCCTACCAAGGGAGAAGGGGACGGTTTGATTGACACATCCAAGGCCCAATGTGGAGAGAGTACGGAGGTGAAGCTCCGCCCACGGTTGAGACAGCCTATCGAGACCAGGGACGATGGGAAAGGTTTTGACATCGCAGCAGGAGAGGACTCGGACGCTGAGGGAGAGTATGTTGAACTGGAAGAGATCTCTCTACCGCGCTTCTCTCCTCAGAAAGGATCCTTAACACAGTCTGTTAGTCTGAACTACAGGAACCTCGTAGACCCTGGACTACAGCCCGACACCCCCAAAGCAACCCCCTCCCAGCCCTTTCATGCCCCGGTGAAAAGCAGCACTTTCTTCCCAGTCCATGGTGTGTTCCAGACTCATCGAGGAATACCTGATCAACGACGTGTTTTCCCTGTCATCCTCACCCCAACGGCCCCCACCTCCCCAACGGCCCCCACCCCCAACCCCACCTCCCCTACGGCCCCCACCTCCCCTATGGCCCCCACCTCCCCTACGGCCCCCACCTCCCCTAACGGCCCCCACCTCCCCTACGGCCCCCACCTCCCCTCTGACGGCCCCCACCTCCCCTACGGCCCCCCCTCCCCTGGCCCCCACCTCCCCCCCTACGGCCCCCACCTCCCCTCGGCCCCCACCTCCCCTACGGCCCCAACGGCCCCCATGGCCCCCACCTCCCTACGGCCCCCACCTCCCCCTCATTTTGCTACGGCCCCCACCTTACGGCCCCCACCTCCCCAACCTCCCCTACGGCCCCCCACCTCCCCTACGGCTCCCCCTCCCCCAACGGCCCCCATGGCTCCCCACACCTCCCCTACGGCCCCTACGGCCCCCACCTTCCCCCCTAACGGCCCCCACCTCCCCTCGGCCCCCACCTCCCTACGGCCCCCACCTCCCCTACGGCCCCCACCTCCCCACGGGCCCCATGGCCCCCACCCCTACGGCCCCCCACCTCCCCAACGCCCCCACCTCCCCTACGGTCCCCACCCCCCACCTCCCAACGGCCCCCACTGGCAACGGCCCCCACCTCCCCTACGGCCCCCACTGGCTTGGCCCCACCTGGCCCCCACCTCCCTTCCCTACGCCCCACCTCCCCCATGGCCCCCACCTCCCTTTACGCTCCCACCTCCCCACCTCCTCGGCCCCACCTCCCCTACGGCCCCCACCTCCCCCATGGCCCCAACGCATTTACCTGGCCCCCACATTCCCTACGGCCCCCACCTCCCTACGGCTCCCCACCTCCCCTACGGCCCCCACCTCCCCCGGCCCCCACCTCTCTGGGCCCCATTTTACCCCATGGCCCCCACCTCCCCCTACGGCCCCCACCTCCCCTACGGCCCCCACCTCCCCATTTACCTCCCCCACCTCCCACGGGCCCCAACGCCCCCATGGCCCCCACCTCCCTACGGCCCTCACCCCCCTATGGCCCCCACCTCCCTACGCCCCCACCTCCCCTATGGCCCCCACCTCCCCAACGGCCCCCACCTCCTCTCACGGCCCCCACCCCCCACGGCCCTTCCCTACGGCCCCCACCTCCCTACGGCCCCCTACCTCCCCTCTAAGGGCCCCATGGCCCCCACCTCTACGGCCCCCACCTCCTACGGCCCCCACCTCCCTACGGCCCCCACCTCCTTAACGGCCTCACCTCCTCTACGGCCCCCACCTCTAACGGCCCCCACCTCCCCAACGGGGTTCCCACTCCCTCTGCACGTGTCTCCCACCCACTCTACGGCCCCACCCTACGGCCCCACCTCCCCAACGTGCCCCACTTTACGGCTCCCAACGGCCCCCATGGCTCCCTCCCACTTTTACGTCCCAACGCCCCATGGCCCCCACTCTACGCTCCCACTCCTCCCACAGTCTCTGACCTCCTCATGAGGTCTCTCAGACTTCCCTACGGCCCCCACCCTCCTACGGGGCCCCAATTTCCCCACGGCCCCCACCTCCCCTACGGCCCCCACCTTCCCATGGCCCCCACCTCCCCTACGGCCCCAC
>NW_025750629.1:0-18395 GCF_021184085.1 Oncorhynchus gorbuscha | reverse complement strand
AACCACTTAATGCCCGTCAAGCTCGTTGGGCGTTGTTTTTCGCTCGTTTCGAGTTTGTGATTTCTTACCGTCCGGGTAGCAAGAACACCAAGCCTGATGCCTTATCCCGTCTGTTTAGTTCTTCTGTGGCTTCTACTGATCCCGAGGGATTCTTCCTTATGGGCGTGTTGTCGGGTTAACAGTCTGGGGAATTGAAAGACAGGTTAAGCAAGCACTCACGCACACTGCGTCGCCCGCGCGCTTGTCCTAGTAACCTCCTTTTCGTTCCTGTTTCCACTCGTCTGGCTGTTCTTCAGTGGGCTCACTCTGCCAAGTTAGCTGGTCATCCCGGTGTTCGAGGCACTCTTGCGTCTATTCGCCAGCGCTTTTGGTGGCCGACTCAGGAGCGTGACACGCGCCGTTCGTGGCTGCTTGTTCGGACTGCGCGCAGACTGGTCGGGTAACTCTCCTCCTGCCGGTCGTCTCAGACCGCTCCCATTCCTTCTCGACCATGGTCTCACATTGCCTTAGACTTCATTACCGGTCTGCCTTTGTGTGCGCGGGAAGACTGTGATTCTGACGGTTGTCGATAGGTTCTCTAAGGCGGCACATTTCATTCCCCTCGCTAAACTTCCTTCCGCTAAGGAGACGGCACAAATCATTATCGAGAATGTATTCAGAATTCATGGCCTCCGTTAGACGCCGTTTCAGACAGAGCCCGCAATTCACGTCACAGTTTTGGAGGAGTTCTGTCGTTTGATTGGTGCGTCCGTCAGTCTCTCTTCCGGGTTTCATCCCCAGTCTAACGGTCAAGCAGCAGAGGCCAATCAGACGTTGGTCGCATACTACGCAGCCTTTCTTTCCAGAAACCCTGCGTCTTGGGCAGAACAGCTCCCCTGGGCAGAATACGCTCACAGTCGCTTCCTTCGTCTGCTACCGGGTTATCTCCGTTTCAGAGTAGTCTGGGTTACCAGCCTCCTCTGTTCTCATCCCAACTTGCCGAGTCAGCGTTCCCTCCCAGCTCAAGCGTTTGTCCAACGTTGTGGCGCACCTGGAAGGAGGGTGAGGTCTGCACTTTGCCGTTACAGGGCACAGACGGTGAAAGCCGCCAATAAACGCAGGATTAGAGTCCAAGGTATTGTTGCGGCCAGAGAGTGTGGCTTTCCACTCGCAACCTTCCTCTTACGACAGCTTCGTAAGTTGACTCCGCGGTTCATTGGTCCGTTCCGTGTCTCCCAGGTCGTCAATCCTGTCGCTGTGCGACTGCGCCTTCGCGACATCTTCGTCGCGTCCATCCCTGTCTTCCATGTCTCTGTGTTAAGCCCTTTCTTCGCACCCCACGTTCGTCTTCCCTCCCCCCTCCCGTCCTTGTCGAGCGCACCTATTTACAAGGTACATAAGATCATGGACATGCGTTCTCGAGGGGACGGGGTCACCAATACCTAGTGGATTGGGAGGTTACGGTCTGAGGAGAGGAGTTGGGTTCCGTCTCGGGACGTGCTGGACCGTTCACTCATCGATGATTTCCTCCGTTGCCGCCAGAGATTCCTCCCTCGAGTGCGCCAGGAGGCGCTCGGTGAAGTGGGGGTACTGTCATGTTTGTCATTTATTATCATGTCTTGTCCCTGTGCTCCCCATGCTATTCGTTTCCCTCTGCTGGTCTTATTTGGTTCTTTCCCTCCTTCTATCCACTCTCTCTCCCCCTCCCTCTCTCCTCTCTCGCTCTCTCTTCTCTCTATCGTTCCGTTCCTGCTCCCAGCTGTTCCTACTCCCTAATCATCATTTAGTCTTCCCACACCTGTTCCCGATCCTTTCCCCTGATTAGAGTCCCTATTTATTCCTTTGTGATCCGTTCCTGTCCCGTCGGTTCCTTGTATTGTATTCACCATGCTGTGATTGCGTTTCGCCCTGTCCTGTCGTGTTTTTGCTGTGATTGTGTATCGCCCTGTCCTGTCGTGTTTTTTTGCCTTCATCAGATGCTGCGTGTGAGCAGGTGTCTCTGTCGACTACGGCCTGCGCCTACCCGAAGCGACCTGCAGTCTGTGGCCGCTTCTCCAGTTGTTTCCCCTCTACAAGTCTAGAGGATTTCTGTTATTCCGTTTTGGACTTAAATAAACTCTGTTTCTGTTAAGTCGCTTTTGGGTCCTCTTTCACCTGCATGACACAATCCACAAAAGTGGAGACAAATTTGACCCCAATAACTACCTTGGGATATGCGTCAACAGCAACCTTGGGAAAATACTCTGCATTATCATTAAAAGCAGAGATGTACATTTCCTCAGTGAAAACAATGTCAAATTGGCTTTTTACGAAATGACAGTGTGACAGAACACATATTCACACTAATTGACAAACAAACCAAAAACAAAACAAAGGCAAAGTCTTCTCATGCTTTGTTGATTTCAAAAAATCCTTCCACTTACAAAAGTTCCAAAAATAATAAAATATATTGAAAATGTCTTATTATGTCTATATACCGTGTTGTAATGATGTGCAAATAGTTAAGAGTGCAAAATGGGGGGGAAAAAAAATATAAGTTGTATTTACAATGGTATGTGTTCTTCACATAAACTGCATTAACAACACAGCACACTGTGTACCAGAGTCCTAGCTAGCTAGCAGTGTCTCCTCAGCCTCCATTCTGTATGTACCAGAGTCCTAGCTAGCTAGCAGTGTCTCCTCAGCCTCCATATTGTATGTACCAGAGTCCTAGCTAGCTAGCAGTGTCTCCTCAGCCTCCATTCTGTATGTACCAGAGTCCTAGCTAGCTAGCAGTGTCTCCTCAGCCTCCATTCTGTATGTACCAGAGTCCTAGCTAGCTAGCAGTGTCTCCTCAGCCTCCATTCTGTATGTACCAGAGTCCTAGCTAGCTAGCAGTATCTCCTCAGCCTCCATATTGTATGTACCAGAGTCCTAGCTAGCTAGCAGTGTCTCCTCAGCCTCCATTCTGTATGTACCAGAGTCCTAGCTAGCTAGCAGTGTCTCCTCAGCCTCCATATTGTATGTACCAGAGTCCTAGCTAGCTAGCAGTGTCTCCTCAGCCTCCATTCTGTATGTACCAGAGTCCTAGCTAGCTAGCAGTGTCTCCTCAGCCTCCATATTGTATGTACCAGAGTCCTAGCTAGCTAGCAGTGTCTCCTCAGCCTCCATTCTGTATGTACCAGAGTCCTAGCTAGCTAGCAGTGTCTCCTCAGCCTCCATTCTGTATGTACTAGAGTCCTAGCTAGTTAGCAGTGTCTCCTCAGCCTCCATTCTGTATGTACTAGAGTCCTAGCTAGTTAGCTAGCAGTGTCTCCCCAGCCTCCATCCTAGTTTAAACATGGACAAATAGAAGTATAAAGATTGTTTCCTGCATATGCAGTAATGCCCACATATAGGAACACCCCAAATTACATCCTTCTCAATCTCTCTTCATCTCTCTTCATCTCTCTTCATCTCTCTTCATCTCTCTTCATCTCTCTTCATCTCCCTTCCTCCTCCTTCCTCCTCCCCTCAGGCAGAGACATTTGCTACACGTCCCCTTTAAATCTGGTCAGGCTGCGTTTGGTATCAACGCGCATGCGCTGTAGAAACCGGAAGCGATCTTTGGCTGATGTGGACAATTTATTAACGGGTGAAATAATCTCCCGCTAAGTAACTAGCGACTATCGAGCAAGCCGGTGTCAAAGAAATAAACATTGTTTTTTTTTTACCAATGGAGCGATGAAAATATGTAGCGTTTGAACTAAACAATTTTTAAAAACATTTGTAAGATCTGTAATAAAAAATAAATAAGCGATCAACAATGATGTCGGAATGCGAACCAAACGAGACCGATCCGGTGGTGGCGGATGACATAGCCCCGGTAACCGCCTCCGCCGCTGCTTCTACCACGGATCTCAACTTTCGGTCACAGGAGCCGCTGTCGACGTTGTTCGATAGAAACACAGTCGGGTCTGGGACAAACCCCGGGGTCGCGATTCGGATCTCGGGTTCGTGTGAAAGTGTTCTTACCGAATTGGAGACGGACGGTTCTGGGGAAGAGACTCTGTTGTTACCGTGTTTATCCGGAGGCGCGTCGTCACCTCGGGGCGAGAGGCGGAAGAGGACGAGGCGGAACCGACGGAGTTCATCGTCGGATAAAGATAACCTTACCTCGCCAGGTAAAGAGCCGGTGGTGACCGGAGGAGAATAGAATAATGCGTTCATGTTAGTAGCTTGCTAGACATGGCGTCTCTCTCTCTCTTTTGTGCGTTTTAACTATTTAAAGTGCTATTTAAATATAAATATGGGTTGTTTTTACACTGGTGTTTGTTCTTCACTGGTTGCCCTTTTCTTGTGGCAACAGGTCACACATCTTGCTGCTGTGATGGCACACTGGTATTTCACCCAGCAGATATGGGAGATTCTTGGTGGATCTGTGTAATCTGGGGGAAATATGTATCTCTAATATGGTCATACATTGGGCAGGAGGTGAGGAAGTGCAGCTCTGTTTCCACCTCATTTTGTGGGCAGTGAGCACATAGTCTGTCTTCTCTTGAGAGCCATGTCTGCCTCTGGTGGCCTTTCTCTTTTCTGTAAGTTTGGGTCAGTCACAGTGGTCTTCTGCCACTGTGTCCTCTCTGTTTAGGGTCAGTCACAGTGGTATTCTGCCACTGTGTCCTCTGTTTAGGGTCAGTCACAGTGGTCTTCTGCCACTGTGTCCTCTGTTTAGGGTCAGTCACAGTGGTCTTCTGCCACTGTGTCCTATCTGTTTAGGGTCAGTCACAGTGGTCTTCTGCCACTGTGTCCTCTCTGTTTAGGGTCAGTCACAGTGGTCTTCTGCCACTGTGTCCTCTCTGTTTAGGGTCAGTCACAGTGGTCTTCTGCCACTGTGTCCTCTCTGTTTAGGGTCAGTCACAGTGGTATTCTGCCACTGTGTCCTCTCTGTTTAGGGTCAGTCACAGTGGTCTTCTGCCACTGTGTCCTCTCTGTTTAGGGTCAGTCACAGTGGTCTTCTGCCACTGTGTCCTCTCTGTTTAGGGTCAGTCACAGTGGTCTTCTGCCACTGTGTCCTCTCTGTTTAGGGTCAGTCACAGTGGTCTTCTGCCACTGTGTCCTCTCTGTTTAGGGTCAGTCACAGTGGTCTTCTGCCACTGTGTCCTCTCTGTTTAGGGTCAGTCACAGTGGTCTTCTGCCACTGTGTCCTCTCTGTTTAGGGTCAGTCACAGTGGTATTCTGCCACTGTGTCCTCTCTGTTTAGGGTCAGTCACAGTGGTCAGGTATTCTGCCACTGTGTCCTCTCTGTTTAGGGTCAGTCACAGTGGTCTTCTGCCACTGTGTCCTCTCTGTTTAGGGTCAGTCACAGTGGTATTCTGCCACTGTGTCCTCTCTGTTTAGGGTCAGTCACAGTGCTCTTCTGCCACTGTGTCCTCTCTGTTTAGGGCCAGTCACAGTGGTCAGGTATTCTGCCACTGTGTCCTCTCTGTTTAGGGTCAGTCACAGTGGTCAGGTATTCTGCCACTGTGTCCTCTCTGTTTAGGGCCAGTCACAGTGGTCAGGTATTCTGCCACTGTGTCCTCTCTGTTTAGGGTCAGTCACAGTGGTCAGGTATTCTGCCACTGTGTCCTCTCTGTTTAGGGCCAGTCACAGTGGTCAGGTATTCTGCCACTGTGTCCTCTCTGTTTAGGGTCAGTCACAGTGGTCAGGTCTTCTGCCACTGTGTCCTCTCTGTTTAGGGTCAGTCACAGTGGTCAGGTATTAAGGCACTGTGTCCTCTCTGTTTAGGGCCAGTCACAGTGGTCAGGTCTTCTGCCACTGTGTCCTCTCTGTTTAGGGTCAGTCACAGTGGTCAGGTCTTCTGCCACTGTGTCCTCTCTGTTTAGGGTCAGTCACAGTGGTCAGGTATTCTGCCACTGTGTCCTCTCTGTTTAGGGTCAGTCACAGTGGTCAGGTATTCTGCCACTGTGTCCTCTCTGTTTAGGGTCAGTCACAGTGCTCTTCTGCCACTGTGTCCTCTCTGTTTAGGGTCAGTCACAGTGGTATTCTGCCACTGTGTCCTCTCTGTTTAGGGCCAGTCACAGTGGTCAGGTATTCTGCCACTGTGTCCTCTCTGTTTAGGGTCAGTCACAGTGGTCAGGTATTCTGCCACTGTGTCCTCTCTGTTTAGGGTCAGTCACAGTGGTCAGGTATTCTGCCACTGTGTCCTCTCTGTTTAGGGTCAGTCACAGTGGTCAGGTATTCTGCCACTGTGTCCTCTCTGTTTAGGGTCAGTCACAGTGGTCAGGTATTCTGCCACTGTGTCCTCTCTGTTTAGGGTCAGTCACAGTGGTCAGGTATTCTGCCACTGTGTCCTCTCTGTTTAGGGCCAGTCACAGTGGTCAGGTATTCTGCCACTGTGTCCTCTCTGTTTAGGGTCAGTCACAGTGGTCAGGTATTCTGCCACTGTGTCCTCTCTGTTTAGGGTCAGTCACAGTGGTCAGGTATTCTGCCACTGTGTCCTCTCTGTTTAGGGTCAGTCACAGTGGTCAGGTATTCTGCCACTGTGTCCTCTCTGTTTAGGGTCAGTCACAGTGGTCAGGTATTCTGCCACTGTGTCCTCTCTGTTTAGGGTCAGTCACAGTGGTCAGGTATTCTGCCACTGTGTCCTCTCTGTTTAGGGTCAGTCACAGTGGTATTCTGCCACTGTGTCCTCTCTGTTTAGAGTCAGTCACAGTGGTCAGGTATTCTGCCACTGTGTCCTCTCTGTTTAGGGTCAGTCACAGTGGTCAGGTATTCTGCCACTGTGTCCTCTCTGTTTAGGGTCAGTCACAGTGGTCAGGTCTTCTGCCACTGTGTCCTCTCTGTTTAGGGTCAGTCACAGTGGTCAGGTATTCTGCCACTGTGTCCTCTCTGTTTAGGGTCAGTCACAGTGGTCAGGTATTCTGCCACTGTGTCCTCTCTGTTTAGGGTCAGTCACAGTGGTATTCTGCCACTGTGTCCTCTCTGTTTAGGGTCAGTCACAGTGGTCAGGTATTCTGCCACTGTGTCCTCTCTGTTTAGGGTCAGTCACAGTGGTATTCTGCCACTATGTCCTCTCTGTTTAGGGCCAGTCACAGTGGTATTCTGCCACTATGTCCTCTCTGTTTAGGGCCAGTCACAGTGGTATTCTGCCACTATGTCCTCTCTGTTTAGGGTCAGTCACAGTGGTATTCTGCCACTATGTCCTCTCTGTTTAGGGTCAGTCACAGTGGTATTCTGCCACTATGTCCTCTCTGTTTAGGGTCAGTCACAGTGGTATTCTGCCACTATGTCCTCTCTGTTTAGGGTCAGTCACAGTGGTATTCTGCCACTATGTCCTCTCTGTTTAGGGTCAGTCACAGTGGTATTCTGCCACTATGTCCTCTCTGTTTAGGGCCAGTCACAGTGGTATTCTGCCACTATGTCCTCTCTGTTTAGGGCCAGTCACAGTGGTATTCTGCCACTATGTCCTCTCTGTTTAGGGTCAGTCACAGTGGTATTCTGCCACTATGTCCTCTCTGTTTAGGGTCAGTCACAGTGGTATTCTGCCACTATGTCCTCTCTGTTTAGGGTCAGTCACAGTGGTATTCTGCCACTGTGTCCTCTCTGTTTAGGGTCAGTCACAGTGGTATTCTGCCACTATGTCCTCTCTGTTTAGGGTCAGTCACAGTGGTATTCTGCCACTATGTCCTCTCTGTTTAGGGTCAGTCACAGTGGTCAGGTATTCTGCCACTGTGTCCTCTCTGTTTAGGGTCAGTCACAGTGGTCAGGTATTCTGCCACTGTGTCCTCTCTGTTTAGGGCCAGTCACAGTGGTATTCTGCCACTGTGTCCTCTCTGTTTAGGGTCAGTCACAGTGGTCAGGTATTCTGCCACTATGTCCTCTCTGTTTAGGGTCAGTCACAGTGGTATTCTGCCACTGTGTCCTCTCTGTTTAGGGTCAGTCACAGTGGTATTCTGCCACTATGTCCTCTCTGTTTAGGGTCAGTCACAGTGGTATTCTGCCACTATGTCCTCTCTGTTTAGGGCCAGTCACAGTGGTATTCTGCCACTGTGTCCTCTCTGTTTAGAGCCAGTCACAGTGGTATTCTGCCACTGTGTCCTCTCTGTTTAGGGTCAGTCACAGTGGTATTCTGCCACTGTGTCCTCTCTGTTTAGAGCCAAATGGTTCTAGTTTGCTCTCTCCCCCCAGCTCTCTCTCTCCCCCCAGCTCTCTCTCTCCCCCCAGCTCTCTCTCTCTCTCTCTCTCTCTCTCTCTCTCTCTCTCTCTCTCTCTCTCTCTCTCTCTCTCTCTCTCTCTCCCCCAGCTCTCCCTCTCTCTCTCCCCCAGCTCTCCCCTCTCTCCCCCAGCTCTCCCTCTCCCCCCCAGCTCTCTCTCTCCCCCAGCTCTCCCTCTCTCCCCCAGCTCTCCCTCTCTCCCCCCAGCTCTCTCTCTCCCCCCAGCTCTCTCTCTCCCCCCAGCTCTCTCTCTCCCCCAGCTCTCTCTCTCCCCCAGCTCTCTCCCTCCCCCAGCTCTCCCTCTCTCCCCCAGCTCTCCCTCTCTCCCCCAGCTCTCCCTCTCTCCCCCCAGCTCTCTCTCTCCCCCCAGCTCTCTCTCTCCCCCCAGCTCTCTCTTCCTCCCCTCTCTGTCTGATGGGGATATATGAAGCTGTGTTGTTGTCATCAGTTGTTCTCCTTTTACTTTCTAAATGGGGTAAAGGAAGTGTCATCTACTGAGACAGCTACACAGTGTGTGGGGAGGGGCTGTGTGTGGGGCTCTCTGTGTGTGTGTGGGGCTGTGTGTGTGGGCCTCTGTGTGTGTGTGTGCGTGTGGGGCTGTATGTGTGTGGGGCTGTGTGGGGCTGTGTGTGTGGGCCTCTCTGTGGGGCTGTGTGTGTGTTGGGGCCTCTCTGTGTGTCTGTGTGTGGGGGGCTGTGTGTGTGTGGGGGCCTCTCTGTGTGTGTGTGTGTGTGGGCCTTTCTCTGTGTGTGTGTGTGCGTGTGGGGCTGTGTGTGTGTGGGGCTGTGTGGGGCTGTGTGTGTGGGCCTCTCTGTGGGGCTGTGTGTGTGTTGGGGCCTCTCTGTGTGTCTGTGTGTGGGGGGCTGTGTGTGTGTGGGGGCCTCTCTGTGTGTGTGTGTGTGGGCCTTTCTCTGTGTGTGTGTGTGTGTGTGTGTGTCTGTGTGTGTGTGTTTAACCTCCATATAACTAAGGAGCCATGTTTCTCTTGACTTTGCACCTAGCTCACAGTGCGTCTGCCTCCCAAAACAACACCCTATTCCCTACATAGTGTACTACTTTTGACCAGGGCCCAATGTAGGGAATAGGGTGCTGTTTGGGAGGCACCCTCCACCAGGGTCGACCACAACCAAAGCAAACAAACGTTGACACTGCAGAGTTGATCTGATACCACAGCTATAGATGCTGCTTTAGCTAGTTACATACACATGTATGGGGCGGCAGGGTAGCCTAGTGGTTAGAGCGTTGGACTAGTATCCGGAACAGGCAGTTAACCCACTGTTCCTAGACCAGTTAACCCCACTGTTCCTAGACCAGTTAACCCCACTGTTCCTAGACCAGTTAACCCCACTGTTCCTAGACCAGTTAACCCACTGTTCCTAGACCAGTTAACCCCACTGTTCCTAGACCAGTTAACCCCACTGTTCCTAGACCAGTTAACCCCACTGTTCCTAGACCAGTTAACCCCACTGTTCCTAGACCAGTTAACCCCACTGTCCCTAGACCAGTTAACCCCACTGTCCCTAGACCAGTTAACCCCACTGTCCCTAGACCAGTTAACCCCACTGTCCCTAGACCAGTTAACCCCACTGTCCCTAGACCAGTTAACCCCACTGTCCCTAGACCAGTTAACCCCACTGTCCCTAGACCAGTTAACCCCACTGTCCCTAGACCAGTTAACCCCACTGTCCCTAGACCAGTTAACCCCCACTGTCCCTAGACCAGTTAACCCCACTGTCCCTAGACCAGTTAACCCCACTGTCCCTAGACCAGTTAACCCCACTGTCCCTAGACCAGTTAACCCACTGTCCCTAGACCAGTTAACCCCACTGTCCCTAGACCAGTTAACCCCACTGTCCCTAGACCAGTTAACCCCACTGTCCCTAGACCAGTTAACCCCACTGTCCCTAGACCAGTTAACCCCACTGTCCCTAGACCAGTTAACCCCACTGTCCCTAGACCAGTTAACCCCCACTGTCCCTAGACCAGTTAACCCCACTGTCCCTAGACCAGTTAACCCCACTGTCCCTAGACCAGTTAACCCCCACTGTCCCTAGACCAGTTAACCCCACTGTCCCTAGACCAGTTAACCCCACTGTCCCTAGACCAGTTAACCCCACTGTCCCTAGACCAGTTAACCCCACTGTCCCTAGACCAGTTAACCCCACTGTCACTAGACCAGTTAACCCCACTGTCCCTAGACCAGTTAACCCCACTGTTCCTAGACCAGTTAACCCCACTGTTCCTAGACCAGTTAACCCCACTGTTCCTAGACCAGTTAACCCCACTGTTCCTAGACCAGTTAACCCCACTGTTCCTAGACCAGTTAACCCCACTGTTCCTAGACCAGTTAACCCCACTGTTCCTAGACCAGTTAACCCCACTGTTCCTAGACCAGTTAACCCCACTGTTCCTAGACCAGTTAACCCCACTGTTCCTAGACCAGTTAACCCACTGTTCCTAGACCAGTTAACCCACTGTTCCTAGACCAGTTAACCCACTGTTCCTAGACCAGTTAACCCACTGTTCCTAGACCAGTTAACCCCACTGTTCCTAGACCAGTTAACCCCACTGTTCCTAGACCAGTTAACCCCACTGTTCCTAGACCAGTTAAACCCACTGTTCCTAGACCAGTTAAACCCACTGTTCCTAGACCAGTTAAACCCACTCTTCCTAGACCAGTTAAACCCACTCTTCCTAGACCAGTTAACCCCACTCTTCCTAGACCAATTTCACTTGCAATTTAAGGGCCTTTTTTTTTGGTGGGGGGGGTCATGGGAAACACATGTTAACATTAACAAAGCAGGTGAAATAGATAATAAACAACAGTTAAATAAACAAAAACAAATGAACTGTAAACATTACACTCACAGACTTTCCAAAAATAATAAAGACATTTTAAAATGTTATATGTATATATACAGTGTTGTAATGATGTGTGACTAGATTCAAGTACAAAAGGGAAATCAACATAAATATGGGTTGTATTTACAATGGTGTTTGTTCTTCCCTGGTTGACCTTTTCTCGTGGCAACAGGTCACACATCTTACTGCTGTGATGATGGGCACACTGTGGTATTTCACCCAGTAGATATGGGAGTTTTTCAAAATTGCGTTTGTTTTCTAATTCTTTGTGGATCTGTGTAATCTGAGGGACATATGTGTCTCTATGGTCAAAGATTTGGCAAGAGGTCAGGAAGTGCAGCTTAGTTTTTTTACCTCATTTTGTGGGCAGTGTTGCACATGTCTGCCTACGACGGCCTTTCTCAATAGCAAGGCTATGCTCTCTGAGTCTCTCTGTCTCTCTGTTTCTCTCTCCATGTTGCTCTCGCCGTGTCTCTCTCAATTCATTTTAAGGGTTTTATTGACATGGGAAACCTATGTTAACATTGCCAAAGCAAGTGACCTAGATATTAAGTAAAAGTGAAATAAACAATAAAAAATGTACAGAAAATATTTCTCTCTCTGTCTATCTCCGTGGAGAGGGCATGTTAAAATATACATTT
This sequence comes from Oncorhynchus gorbuscha, assembly GCF_021184085.1. Taxonomy (NCBI): domain Eukaryota; kingdom Metazoa; phylum Chordata; class Actinopteri; order Salmoniformes; family Salmonidae; genus Oncorhynchus; species Oncorhynchus gorbuscha. The sequence goes on along the minus strand of NW_025750629.1, from coordinate 6,739 downwards.
GTAATGGGAAACATATGTTTATTTTGTTTTAATGTAATGACGATGGCCTATTTTAAAGAAAAACAAGTCAACATTCTCTCTCTCCCCTCCATTCAGGTAACAGTAGTGGAGACTTTAACCATTTCCCCGGTGACCCAGAGTTTGGTGACATCATTCAGAGGGCGGAGCAGGCCATCGAGGGCGGAGTCTTCCCAGAGAGAATCTCTCAGGGTTCTAGCGGGAGTTACTTCGTTAAAGACTCCAAAGGGGTGAGGAAAGGGGGAGTGGGGGGGGTATGGAGGAGGGGTGGAGGGAGGGGAGGTGGAAGATATAGGGGGTGGGGGAGGTGGAAGGTATAGGGGGGTGGAGGAGGTGAGGTGGAAGATATAGGGGGGTATGGAGGGGTGGAGGGAGGGGAGGTGGGAGATATAGGGGGTGGGGGAGGTGAGGTGGAAGGTATGGGGGTGGGGAGGTGGAAAGTATAGGGGAGGGGGTGGGGGAGGTGAGGTGGAAGTTATGGATGAGGAGGGGTGGAAGGTATAAGGGGTTGGGGGAGGTGGGGTGGAAGGTATAGGGGGTGGGGGAGGTGGGGTGGAAAGGTATAGGGGGTGGGGGAGGTGGGGTGGAAGGTATAGGGGAGATGGGGTAGAAGGTATATAGGGTGGTGGTGGGGGAGGTGAGGTGGAAGGTATGGAGGAGGCGGGGTGGAAGGTATAGGGGGTTGGAGGGAGATGGGGTGGAAGGTATAGGGGAGGGGGTGGGGGAGGTGAGGTGGAAGGTATATAGGGGGTGGGGGAGATGGGGTGGAAGGTATATATAGGGGTGGGGGAGATGGGGTGGAAGGTATAGGGGAGGGGGTGGGGGAGGTGAGGTGGAAGGTATAGGGGGTTGGAGGGAGATGGGGTGGAAGGTATAGGGTAGGGGGTTGGGGGAGGTGAGGTGGAAGATATATAGGGAGATGGGGTGGAAGGTATGGGGTGGTGGGGGAGGTGAGGTGGAAGGTATAGGGGAGGGGAGATGGGGTAGAAGGTATATAGGGTGGTGGGGGAGGTGAGGTGGAAGGTATAGGGGAGGGGAGATGGGGTAAAAGGTATATAGGGTGGTGGGGGGAGGTGAGGTGGAAGGTATGGGAGGGGTGGGAGGAATAGGGAGAGAATTGAACCCACTCCCTAGCAGAGACTGGTGCAGGAGTTGAACCCACTCCTAGCAGAGACTGGAGTTGAACCCACTCCTAGCAGAGACTGGAGTTGAACCCACTCCTAGCAGAGACTGGTCCTGGAGTTGAACCCACTCCTAGCAGAGACTAGAGTTGAACCCACTCCTAGCAGAGACTGGTCCTGGAGTTGAACCCACTCCTAGCAGAGACTGGTCCTGGAGTTGAACCCACTCCTAGCAGAGACTGGTCCTGGAGTTGAACCCACTCCTAGCAGAGACTGGAGTTGAACCCACTCCTAGCAGAGACTGGAGTTGAACCCACTCCTAGCAGAGACTGGAGTTGAACCCACTCCTAGCAGAGACTGGTCCTGGAGTTGAACCCACTCCTAGCAGAGACTGGAGTTGAACCCACTCCTAGCAGAGACTGGTGCTGGAGTTGCACTACATGATGCCAGGTGATGGAGTTGTCTTTCTGGCCCTGATGTGGTCCTCAGTCTCTCTGTAGTCTGTGATGGAGTTGTCTTTCTGGCCCTGATGTGGTCCTCAGTCTCTCTGTAGTCTGTGATGGAGTTGTCTTTCTGGCCCTGATGTGGTCCTCAGTCTCTCTGTAGTCTGTGATGGAGTTGTCTTTCTGGCCCTGATGTGGTCCTCAGTCTCTCTGTAGTCTGTGATGGAGTTGTCTTTCTGGCCCTGATGTGGTCCTCAGTCTCTCTGTAGTCTGTGATGGAGTTGTCTTTCTGGCCCTGATGTGGTCCTCAGTCTCTCTGTAGTCTGTGATGGAGTTGTCTTTCTGGCCCTGATGTGGTCCTCAGTCTCTGTAGTCTGTGATGCCTAGGCTGGGTTACTGTAAAGCTCTTCCATTAGGCTCTAGGCTGGGTTACTGTAAAGCTCTTTCATTAGGGTCTAGGCTGGGTTACTGTAAAGCTCTTCCATTAGGCTCTAGGCTGGGTTACTGTAAAGCTCTTTCATTAGGGTCTAGGCTGGGTTACTGTAAAGCTCTTCCATTAGGGTCTAGGCTGGGTTACTGTAAAGCTCTTTCATTAGGGTCTAGGCTGGGTTACTGTAAAGCTCTTTCATTAGGTCTAGGCTGGGTTACTGTAAATCTCTTTCATTAGAATCTAGGCTGGGTTACTGTAAAGCTCTTCCATTAGGGTCTAGGCTGGGTTACTGTAAATCTCTTTGTGATAACTGCTGATGGTCTGGGTTACTGTAAATCTCTTTGTGATAACTGCTGATGGTCCGGGTTACTGTAAATCTCTTTGTGATAACTGCTGATGGTCCGGGTTACTGTAAATCTCTTTGTGATAACTGCTGATGGTCTGTGTTACTGTAAATCTCTTTGTGATAACTGCTGATGGTCCGGGTTACTGTAAATCTCTTTGTGATAACTGCTGATGGTCCGGGTTACTGTAAATCTCTTTGTGATAACTGCTGATGGTCCGGGTTACTGTAAATCTCTTTGTGATAACTGCTGATGGTCCGGGTTACTGTAAATCTCTTTGTGATCACTGCTGATGGTCCGGGTTACTGTAAATCTCTTTGTGATAACTGCTGATGGTCCGGGTTACTGTAAATCTCTTTGTGATCACTGCTGATGGTCCGGGTTACTGTAAATCTCTTTGTGATAACTGCTGATGGTCCGGGTTACTGTAAATCTCTTTGTGATAACTGCTGATGGTCCGGGTTACTGTAAATCTCTTTGTGATAACTGCTGATGGTCCGGGTTACTGTAAATCTCTTTGTGATAACTGCTGATGGTGTCGGGGCTTTATTAAATACTGTTGATTCCCTTTTTTCCCATCCAGAAAATCCTTGGTGTTTTCAAACCAAAGTCTGAAGAGCCTTACGGTCACCTCAACCCTAAATGGACCAAATACTTTCACAAGGTATCACTGTTCTCTGGTCTGTTACTATCTCTGTCTTCTACTGATCTCTGGTCTGTTACTATCTCTGTCTGTTTCTATCTCTGGTCTGTTACTATCTCTGTCTGTTTCTATCTCTGGTCTGTTACTATCTCTGTCTTTCACTGTTCTCTGGTCTGTTACTATCTCTGTCTTCTACTGATCTCTGGTCTGTTAATATCTCTCTTTCACTGTTCTCTGGTCTGTTACTATCTCTGGTCTGTTACTATCTCTGTCTTTCACTGTTCTCTGGTCTGTTACTATCTCTGGTCTGTTACTATCTCTGGTCTGTTACTATCTCTGTCTTCTACTGATCTCTGGTCTGTTACTATCTCTGGTCTGTTACGATCTCTGTCTTTCACTGTTCTCTGGTCTGTTACTATCTCTGTCTTCTACTGATCTCTGGTCTGTTAATATCTCTTTCACTGTTCTCTGGTCTGTTACTATCTCTGGTCTGTTAATATCTCTCTTTCACTGTTCTCTGGTCTGTTACTATCTCTGGTCTGTTACTATCTCTGTCTTCTACTGTTCTCTGGTCTGTTACTATCTCTGTCTTCTACTGTTCTCTGGTCTGTTACTATCTCTGTCTTCTACTGTTCTCTGGTCTGTTACTATCTCTGTCTTCTACTGATCTCTGGTCTGTTACTATCTCTGTCTGTTTCTATCTCTGGTCTGTTACTATCTCTGTCTTCTACTGTTCTCTGGTCTGTTACTATCTCTGTCTTCTACTGATCTCTGGTCTGTTACTATCTCTGTCTGTTTCTATCTCTGGTCTGTTACGATCTCTGTCTGTTTCTATCTCTGGTCTGTTACTATCTCTGTCTTCTACTGATCTCTGGTCTGTTACTATCTCTGTCTTCTACTGATCTCTGGTCTGTTACTATCTCTGTCTGTTTCTATCTCTGGTCTGTTACTATCTCTGTCTTCTACTGTTCTCTGGTCTGTTACTATCTCTGTCTTCTACTGATCTCTGGTCTGTTACTATCTCTGTCTGTTTCTATCTCTGGTCTGTTACTATCTCTGTCTTCTACTGTTCTCTGGTCTGTTACTATCTCTGTCTTCTACTGATCTCTGGTCTGTTACTATCTCTGTCTGTTTCTATCTCTGGTCTGTTACTATCTCTGTCTGTTTCTATCTCTGGTCTGTTACTATCTCTGTCTTCTACTGTTCTCTGGTCTGTTACTATCTCTGTCTTCTACTGTTCTCTGGTCTGTTACTATCTCTGGTCTGTTACTATCTCTGTCTTCTACTGTTCTCTGGTCTGTTACTATCTCTGTCTTTCACTGTTCTCTGGTCTGTTAATATCTCTCTTTCACTGTTCTCTGGTCTGTTACTATCTCTGTCTTTCACTGTTGTCTGGTCTGTTACTATCTCTGTCTTCTACTGTTCTCTGGTCTGTTACTATCTCTGTCTGTTTCTATCTCTGGTCTGTTACGATCTCTGTCTTTCACTGTTCTCTGGTCTGTTACTATCTCTGTCTTCTACTGATCTCTGGTCTGTTAATATCTCTCTTTCACTGTTCTCTGGTCTGTTACTATCTCTGGTCTGTTACTATCTCTGTCTTTCACTGTTCTCTGGTCTGTTACTATCTCTGGTCTGTTACTATCTCTGGTCTGTTACTATCTCTGTCTTCTACTGATCTCTGGTCTGTTACTATCTCTGGTCTGTTACGATCTCTGTCTTTCACTGTTCTCTGGTCTGTTACTATCTCTGTCTTCTACTGATCTCTGGTCTGTTAATATCTCTCTTTCACTGTTCTCTGGTCTGTTACTATCTCTGGTCTGTTAATATCTCTCTTTCACTGTTCTCTGGTCTGTTACTATCTCTGGTCTGTTACTATCTCTGTCTTCTACTGTTCTCTGGTCTGTTACTATCTCTGTCTTCTACTGTTCTCTGGTCTGTTACTATCTCTGTCTTCTACTGTTCTCTGGTCTGTTACTATCTCTGTCTTCTACTGATCTCTGGTCTGTTACTATCTCTGTCTGTTTCTATCTCTGGTCTGTTACTATCTCTGTCTTCTACTGTTCTCTGGTCTGTTACTATCTCTGTCTTCTACTGATCTCTGGTCTGTTACTATCTCTGTCTGTTTCTATCTCTGGTCTGTTACGATCTCTGTCTGTTTCTATCTCTGGTCTGTTACTATCTCTGTCTTCTACTGATCTCTGGTCTGTTACTATCTCTGTCTTCTACTGATCTCTGGTCTGTTACTATCTCTGTCTGTTTCTATCTCTGGTCTGTTACTATCTCTGTCTGTTTCTATCTCTGGTCTGTTACTATCTCTGTCTTCTACTGTTCTCTGGTCTGTTACTATCTCTGTCTTCTACTGTTCTCTGGTCTGTTACTATCTCTGGTCTGTTACTATCTCTGTCTGTTTCTATCTCTGGTCTGTTACGATCTCTGTCTGTTTCTATCTCTGGTCTGTTACTATCTCTGTCTTCTACTGTTCTCTGGTCTGTTACTATCTCTGTCTTCTACTGATCTCTGGTCTGTTACTATCTCTGTCTGTTTCTATCTCTGGTCTGTTACTATCTCTGTCTGTTTCTATCTCTGGTCTGTTACTATCTCTGTCTTCTACTGTTCTCTGGTCTGTTACTATCTCTGTCTTCTACTGTTCTCTGGTCTGTTACTATCTCTGGTCTGTTACTATCTCTGTCTTCTACTGTTCTCTGGTCTGTTACTATCTCTGTCTTTCACTGTTCTCTGGTCTGTTAATATCTCTCTTTCACTGTTCTCTGGTCTGTTACTATCTCTGTCTTTCACTGTTGTCTGGTCTGTTACTATCTCTGTCTTCTACTGTTCTCTGGTCTGTTACTATCTCTGTCTTCTACTGTTCTCTGGTCTGTTACTATCTCTGTCTTCTACTGTTCTCTGGTCTGTTACTATCTCTGTCTTTCACTGTTGTCTGGTCTGTTACTATCTCTGTCTTCTACTGTTCTCTGGTCTGTTACTATCTCTGTCTTCTACTGTTCTCTGGTCTGTTACTATCTCTGTCTTCTACTGTTCTCTGGTCTGTTACTATCTCTGTCTTTTTCTCTTCCTCTCTCCTCTTCCTCTCTCCTTTTCTGTCCCTAGGTAACGCTATGCTCTGGTTTCTTTTTCTATCTGTCTTTATCTCTGTGTCTCTCCTCTTCCTCTCTCCTCGTCTGTCCCTAGGTAACACTATGCTCTTGTCTGTTTCTATCTCTGTCTGTTTCTATCTGTCTTTTCCTCTTCCTCTCTCCTCTCTCCTCTTCCTCTCTCCTCTTCCTCTCTCCTCTTCCTCTCTCCTCGTCTGTCCCTAGTTCTCACTATGCTCTGCTTTCTGTTTCTATCTCTGTCTTTATCCGTCTCCTCTCTCTTCACCTGTTCCTATGTCCTATTTGCCTCTCTCTTCCCTCTTTCTCTCTCCTCCTCCCCTCTCCTCTTTCTCTCTCCTCATCCCCTCCTCTTCTCTCCTCCCTTTCTCTCTCTATTTTTTTACATTAATTTTAACAGTTAATTTAACTCTCCCCACCCTCTACCCTTCCTCCTCTCTCCTCCTCCTCCCTCTGTCCTCCCCCTGCCCTCCTCCTCCCCTCTGTTTCTCTGTGTAGCTGTGCTGTCCGTGTTGTTTTGGCCGTGGCTGCCTGATCCCCAACCAGGGCTATCTCTCAGAGGTTGCTGCCTCCTCGTTGATACCAGGCTAGGACTGGGGTGGTCCCCAAAACCAAGGTGAGGTGGGAGGG
>NW_025750628.1:0-18398 GCF_021184085.1 Oncorhynchus gorbuscha | reverse complement strand
GACCCTGAGTCCTCCCTCTAGAGGAGTGAACCTATGGAGACTTCCAGTTGTTCTGGTGGGACCCTGAGTCTCCCTCTAGAGGAGTGAACCTATGGAGACTTCCAGTTGTTCTGGTGGGACCCTGAGTCCTCCCTCTAGAGGAGTGAACCTATGGAGACTTCCAGTTGTTCTGGTGGGACCCCTGAGTCCTCCCTCTAGAGGAGTGTTGTTAACCTGGATGGAGACTTCCAGTTGTTCTGGTGGGACCCCTGAGTCCTCCCTCTAGAGGAGTGAACCTATGGAGACTTCCAGTTGTTCTGGTGGGACCCTGAGTCCTCCCTCTAGAGGAGTGAACCTATGGAGACTTCCAGTTGTTCTGGTGGGACCCTGAGTCCTCCCTCTAGAGGAGTGAACCTATGGAGACTTCCAGTTGTTCTGGTGGGACCTGAGTCCTCCCTCTAGAGGAGTTATTCTGCACAGACAGGTCCTCTGTTCTGCCTGGGGTCCTGCTGGGGTTGATTGACTGCCTGGGGTTGGTTGAGCAGCCTGGGGGTCCTACTGGGGTTGGTTGAGCAGCCTGGGGTCCTACTGGGGTTGGTTGTTCTGTCTGGGGTTGGTTGAGCAGCCTGGGGTCTAATGGGGTTGGTTTGTTCTGTCTGGGGTTGGTTGAGCAGCCTGGGGTTGGTTGAGCAGCCTGGGGTCCTACTGGGGTTGGTTGTTCTGTCTGGGGTTGGTTGAGCAGCCTGGGGTCCTAATGGGGTTGGTTGTTCTGTCTGGGGTTGGTTGAGCAGCCTGGGGTTGGTTGAGCAGCCTGGGGTCCTACTGGGGTTGGTTGTTCTGTCTGGGGTTGGTTGAGCAGCCTGGGGTCCTAATGGGGTTGGTTGTTCTGTCTGGGGTTGGTTGAGCAGCCTGGGGTTGGTTGAGCAGCCTGGGGTCCTACTGGGGTTGGTTGAGCAGCCTGGGGTCCTACTGGGGTTGGTTGAGCAGCCTGGGGTCCTACTGGGGTTGGTTGAGCAGCCTGGGGTCCTACTGGGGTTGGTTGAGCAGCCTGGGGTCCTACTAGGGTTGGTTGAGCAGCCTGGGGTCCTACTGGGGTTGGTTGAGCAGCCTGGGGTCCTACTGGGGTTGGTTGAGCAGCCTGGGGGTCTGGGGTTGGTTGAGCAGCCTGGGGTCCTACTGGGGTTGGTTGAGCAGCCTGGGGTCCTACTGGGGTTGGTTGAGCAGCCTGGGGTCCTACTGGGGTTGGTTGAGCAGCCTGGGGTCCTACTGGGATTGGTTGAGCAGCCTGGGGTCCTACTGGGGTTGGTTGAGCAGCCTGGGGTCCTACTGGGGTTGGTTGAGCAGCCTGGGGTCCTACTGGGGTTGGTTGAGCAGCCTGGGGTCCTACTGGGGTTGGTTGAGCAGCCTGGGGTCCTACTGTGGTTGGTTGAGCTGCCTGGGGTTGGTTGAGCTGCCTGGGGTTGGTTGAGCTGCCTGGTAGGGTCCTACTGTGGTTGGTTGAGCTGCCTGTTGGGGTCCTACTGGGGTTGGTTGAGCTGCCTTGGGTCCTACTGTGGTTGGTTGAGCTGCCTGGGGTCCTACTGGGGTTGGTTGAGCTGCCTGGTGGGGTCCTACTGGGGTTGGTTGAGCAGCCTGGGGTCCTACTGGGGTTGGTTGAGCAGCCTGTTGGGGTCCTACTGGGGTTGGTTGAGCTGCCTGGTGGGGTCCTGCTGGGGTTGGTTGAGCAGCCTGGTCACTATAACGGTAGGATTCCTGTTTCTTTGTGCGTTACCAGTTATGAGACAAAACACCTGAAATACTTTAATACATGCTGCAGTAGCTGTTTATAAATCACTACCAACACACAGACTGAGTTACGGGTTAGAGTTGGTGGGAACTTTACCAATATGTTTATAAATCACAACCAACACACAGACTGATATTAGTTTTTACCAATATGTTTATAAATCACAACCAACACACAGACTGAGTTACGGGTTGAGTTGGTGGGAACTTTACCAATATGTTTATAAATCACAACCAACACACAGACTGAGTTACGGGTTAGAGTTTTACCAATATGTTTATAAATCACAACCAACACACAGACTGGGAACTTTACCAATATGTTTATAAATCACTACCGACACACAGACTGAGTTACGGGTTAGAGTTGGTGGGAACTTTACCAATATGTTTATAAATCACTGACACACAGACTGAGTTACACCAATATGTTTATAAATCACTATCGACACACAGACTGAGTTACGGGTTAGAGTTGGTGGGAACTTTACCAATATGTTTATAAATCACTACCAACACACAGACTGAGTTACGGGTTAGAGTTGGTGGGAACTTTACCAATATGTTTATAAATCACTACCGACACACAGACTGAGTTACGGGTTAGAGTTGGTGGGAACTTTACCAATATGTTTATAAATCACTACCGACACACAGACTGAGTTACGGGTTAGAGTTGGTGGGAACTTTACCAATATGTTTATAAATCACAACCAACACACAGACTGAGTTACGGGTTAGAGTTGGTGGGAACTTTACCAATATGTTTATAAATCACTACCAACACACAGACTGAGTTACGGGTTAGAGTTGGTGGGAACTTTACCAATATGTTTATAAATCACAACCAACACACAGACTGAGTTACGGGTTAGAGTTGGTGGGAACTTTACCAATATGTTTATAAATCACTATCGACACACAGACTGAGTTACGGGTTAGAGTTGGTGGGAACTTTACCAATATGTTTATAAATCACTACCGACACACAGACTGAGTTACGGGTTAGAGTTGGTGGGAACTTTACCAATATGTTTATAAATCACTACCAACACACAGACTGAGTTACGGGTTAGAGTTGGTGGGAACTTTACCAATATGTTTATAAATCACTACCGACACACAGACTGAGTTACGGGTTAGAGTTGGTGGGAACTTTACCAATATGTTTATAAATCACTACCGACACACAGACTGAGTTACGGGTTAGAGTTGGTGGGAACTTTACCAATATGTTTATAAATCACAATCAACACACAGACTGAGTTACGGGTTAAGAGTTGGTGGGAACTTTACCAATATGTTTATAAATCACACCAACACACAGACTGAGTTACGGGTTAGAGTTGGTGGGAACTTTACCAATATGTTTATAAATCACTACCACACAGACACACAGTTTACTGAGTTACGGGTTAGAGTTGGTGGGAACTTTACCAATATGTTTATAAATCACTACCGACACACAGACTGAGTTACGGGTTAGAGTTGGTGGGAACTTTACCAATATGTTTATAAATCACAACCAACACACAGACTGAGTTACGGGTTAGAGTTGGTGGGAACTTTACCAATATGTTTATAAATCACTACCGACACACAGACTGAGTTACGGGTTAGAGTTGGTGGGAACTTTACCAATATGTTTATAAATCACTACCGACACACAGACTGAGTTACGGGTTAGAGTTGGTGGGAACTTTACCAATATGTTTATAAATCACTACCGACACACAGACTGAGTTACGGGTTAGAGTTGGTGGGAACTTTACCAATATGTTTATAAATCACAACCAACACACAGACTGAGTTACGGGTTAGAGTTGGTGGGAACTTTACCAATATGTTTATAAATCACAACCAACACACAGACTGAGTTACGGGTTAGAGTTGGTGGGAACTTTACCAATATGTTTATAAATCACAACCAACACACAGACTGAGTTACGGGTTAGAGTTGGTGGGAACTTTACCAATATGTTTATAAATCACTACCGACACACAGACTGAGTTACGGGTTAGAGTTGGTGGGAACTTTACCAATATGTTTATAAATCACTACCGACACACAGACTGAGTTACGGGTTAGAGTTGGTGGGAACTTTACCAATATGTTTATAAATCACAACCGACACACAGACTGAGTTACGGGTTAGAGTTGGTGGGAACTTTACCAATATGTTTATAAATCACAACCAACACACAGACTGAGTTACGGGTTAGAGTTGGTGGGAACTTTACCAATATGTTTATAAATCACTACCGACACACAGACTGAGTTACTTTACCAATATGGTTAGAGAGTTGGTGGAACTTTACCAATATGTTTATAAATCACTACCGACACACAGACTGAGTTACGGGTTAGAGTTGGTGGGAACTTTACCAATATGTTTATAAATCACTATCGACACACAGACTGAGTTACGGGTTAGAGTTGGTGGGAACTTTACCAATATGTTTATAAATCACTACCGACACACAGACTGAGTTACGGGTTAGAGTTGGTGGGAACTTTACCAATATGTTTATAAATCACAACCAACACACAGACTGAGTTACGGGTTAGAGTTGGTGGGAACTTTACCAATATGTTCCTCTGTCTGCAGGTACATGTACTGGACGGACTGGGGCGAGGTTCCTAAGATTGAGCGAGCGGGGATGGACGGTACCAACAGAGCCATGATCATTGACAAGGAGATCTACTGGCCCAACGGTCTCACGCTGGACTACAGCCAGGAGAAACTGTACTGGCTGACGCCAAGTTCAACTTCATACATCGCTCCAATCTGGACGGCACTGGGAGGTACAGTAATCAACCAACCAATCAGAAACTCTCATTTTGGTTCCAGCGTAATAAAAGCAGGAAGTAATATTTCAGATGAGTAACCAACCAATCAGAAACTCTCATTTTGGTTCCAGCGTAATAAAAGCAGGAAGTAATATTCCAGATGAGTAACCAACCAATCAGAAACTCTCATTTTGGTTCCAGTGTAATAAAAGCAGGAAGTAATATTTCAGATGAGTGACCAGGCTACTTTTACTGCCGTATACCGAGTGTCTACAGAGACAACGGATCCACACCCCTGGGGAACTTTTTTTTACACATTTTATTGTCTTACAGCCTGAATTTAAAATGGATTAAATTGTATATTTTTTAGTCACACATTACCTCATAACGTTAGTTTTTTTTACTAAATTTTAATTTAAAAATTAAAAGCTCAAGTATCTTTGGGTCATTTTTACAAGGCGGTAAAATCTTATGCTTTCTAAATATATATATATATATATATATATATAATATAGCATAATAAAAGACTGTATTTACAAGTCTTGTTGACTAGATCTTATGCTTTCTAAATATATATATAATATAGCATAATAAAAGACTGTATTTTCAAACCTTTCATTTCAAGTTTTGTTGACTAGAAAATACATCATATGATTATTAGTTATTTGTATTCTATCTGTATCGGTGTATTGGAGCTGTCATCACCCAAAACGTGATGACCTCTCAATGTATTATCGGTGTATTGGAGCTGTTATCACCCAAAACGTGACGACCTCTCAATGTATTCTATCTGTATCGGTGTATTGGAGCTGTTATCACCCAAAACGTGACGACCTCTCAATGTATTATCGGTGTATTGGAGCTGTTATCACCCAAAACGTGACGACCTCTCAATGTATTCTATCTGTATCGGTGTATTGGAGCTGTTATCACCCAAAACGTGATGACCTCTCAATGTATTATATCTGTATCGGTGTATTGGAGCTGTTATCACCCAAAACGTGACGACCTCTCAATGTATTATATCTGTATTGGAGCTGTTATCACCCAAAACGTGACGACCTCTCAATGTATTATATCTGTATTGGAGCTGTTATCACCCAAAACGTGATGACCTCTCAATGTATTCTATCTGTATCGGTGTATTGGAGCTGTTATCACCCAAAACGTGATGACCTCTCAATGTATTATATCTGTATTGGAGCTGTTATCACCCAAAACGTGACGACCTCTCAATGTATTCTATCTGTATCGGTGTATTGGAGCTGTTCACCCAAAACGTGACGACCTCTCAATGTATTCTATCTGTATCAGTGTATTGGAGCTGTTATCACCCAAAACGTGACGACCTCTCAATGTATTATATCTGTATCGGTGTATTGGAGCTGTTCACCCAAAACGTGACGACCTCTCAATGTATTCTATCTGTATCGGCGTATTGGAGCTGTTCACCCAAAACGTGACGACCTCTCAATGTATTCTATCTGTATCAGTGTATTGGAGCTGTTATCACCCAAAACGTGACGACCTCTCAATGTATTATATCTGTATCGGTGTATTGGAGCTGTTCACCCAAAACGTGACGACCTCTCAATGTATTCTATCTGTATCGGTGTATTGGAGCTGTCATCACCCAAAACGTGACGACCTCTCAATGTATTCTATCTGTATCGGTGTATTGGAGCTGTTATCATCCAAAACGTGACGACCTCTCAATGTATTCTATCTGTATCGGTGTATTGGAGCTGTCATCACCCAAAACGTGACGACCTCTCAATGTATTCTATCTGTATCGGTGTATTGGAGCTGTTCACCCAAAACGTGACGACCTCTCAATGTATTCTATCTGTATCGGTGTATTGGAGCTGTCATCACCCAAAACGTGACGACCTCTCAATGTATTCTATCTGTATCGGTGTATTGGAGCTGTCATCACCCAAAACGTGACGACCTCTCAATGTATTCTATCTGTATCGGTGTATTGGAGCTGTCATCACCCAAAACGTGACGACCTCTCAATGTATTATATCTGTATTGGAGCTGTTATCACCCAAAACGTGACGACCTCTCAATGTATTATATCTGTATTGGAGCTGTTATCACCCAAAACGTGATGACCTCTCAATGTATTATATCTGTATCGGTGTATTGGAGCTGTTATCACCCAAAACGTGACGACCTCTCAATGTATTCTATCTGTATCGGTGTATTGGAGCTGTTATCACCCAAAACGTGACGACCTCTCAATGTATTATATCTGTATTGGAGCTGTCATCACCCAAAACGTGATGACCTCTCAATGTATTCTATCTGTATCGGTGTATTGGAGCTGTTATCACCCAAAACGTGACGACCTCTCAATGTATTATATCTGTATTGGAGCTGTCATCACCCAAAACGTGACGACCTCTCAATGTATTCTATCTGTATTGGAGCTGTCATCACCCAAAACGTGACGACCTCTCAATGTATTACTGCGTTTAGCAGGACGGTTAGAACCCTTTCCCTTTGTTATTGTTTATAATGATTTGTAAGTCGCTCTGGATAAGAGCGTCTGCTAAACGACTTAAATGTAAATGTAAAAAGGTCACATATATACAGGGGATGTGTTCAGATGAAATCAGACGTTCCTGATTCGTTCAAGTGGCTTGAATCTACGGCGAGACTTGAACATGGCCCTCTAGCAAAGATTAACAACCAACTTGAAGAATTAAAATATAAATATATATAATATACACATATTGTACAATCCAGGTGTCCAAAGCTCTTAGAAAATTACCCAGAATGACTCACTGCTGTAATCACTGTCCAAGGGGACTCTAATATGTATGGACTCAGGGGTGTGACTACTGATGGAATCAAGACATATGTGTTTTATTCAAATCAAAGTGTATTTGTCACATGTGCTGAATACAACAGGTGTAGGTAGACCTTACAGTGACATGCTGAATACAACAGGTGTAGTAGACCTCACAGTGAAATGCTGAATACAACAGGTGTAGTAGACCGTACAGTGACATGCTGAATACAACAGGTGTAGTAGACCTTACAGTGAAATGCTGAATACAACAGGTGTAGTAGACCTTACAGTGAAATGCTGAATACAACAGGTGTAGTAGACCTCACAGTGAAATGCTGAATACAACAGGTGCAGTAGACCTTACAGTGAAATGCTGAATACAACAGGTGTAGTAGACCTCACAGTGAAATGCTGAATACAACAGGTGTAGTAGACCTCACAGTGAAATGCTGAATACAACAGGTGTAGTAGACCTTACAGTGAAATGCTGAATACAACGAAATGTTTACTTCCTGTATAGGGGGCGGGCTGTAGCTGCTGTCTGCTGTGTCTCCAGGGAGGACTACTGTTACCACAGTACTAAACTAGTGTCTGTCTCTGTGTCTCCAGGGAGGTGGTGGTTAAGGGAGATCTCCCTCACCCCTTCGCTCTGACGCTGTACGAGGACACTCTCTTCTGGACCGACTGGAACACCCATTCCATCCACTCGTGTCAGAAAGAGACCGGGGAGGATCGGAAGAAAGTCCACTCGGACATCTTCTCTCCCATGGATATACACGTCTACAGCCAGAAGAGACAGCCGCTACGTAAGAACACACAGCCTAATCACTGGTCCCACTCACTGTGAATGACATGCTCCTATCCAAAACATAGAATGTTCAGGGCCCGGTCGCCGGTCTTCCTCCTCTGTGATCGGCTAGCTAGGTCTAGGACAACAGATCTGTGATCGGCTAGCTAGGTCTAGGACAACAGATCTGTGATCGGCTAGCTAGGTCTAGGACAACAGATCTATGACCCTTTAGCTGGGTCTTGGTCAATAGATCTATGATCGGCCAGCTGGGTCTAGGACAATAGATCTATGATCGGCTAGCTAGGTCTCGGACAATATAGCTATGATCGGCCAGCTGGGTCTAGGACAATAGATCTATGATCGGCTAGCTGGGTCTAGGACAATAGAGCTATGATCGGCTAGCTGGGTCTAGGACAATAGATCTATGATCGGCTAGCTGGGTCTAGGACAATAAATCTATGATCGGCTAGCTGGGTCTAGGACAATAGATCTATGATCGGCTAGCTGGGTCTAGGACAATAGATCTATGATCGGCTAGCTGGGTCTAGGTCAATAGATCTATGATCGGCTAGCTAGGTCTCGGACAATAGAGCTATGATCGGCTAGCTGGGTCTAGGACAATAGAGCTATGATCGGCTAGCTGGGTCTAGGACAATAGAGCTATGATCGGCTAGCTAGGTCTCGGACAATAGACCTATGATCGGCCAGCTGGGTCTAGGACAATAGATCTATGATCGGCTAGCTAGGTCTCGGACAATAGAGCTATGATCGGCTAGCTAGGTCTAGGACAATAGAGCTATGATCGGCTAGCTAGGTCTAGGACAATAGAGCTATGATCGGCTAGCTGGGTCTAGGACAATAGATCTATGATCGGCCAGCTGGGTCTAGGACAATAGATCTATGATCGGCCAGCTGGGTCTAGGACAATAGATCTATGATCGGCTAGCTGGGTCTAGGACAACAGAAGATTTGTGATGGTCTTGGACAGTAAAGCCCTGTACTCTGAGGTTTAATTCAGATAATTTGTCACAGTGCAGAGGGGACCTGCTACACGTCAATGACCCTGCTGTTACAGCCCCCTTCCCCTGCATGCACAGCTGTCTGCAGGGTCGTGTCGACTCTTGACACTTCTATGCAACTTCTGCTATCAGAATACAAGAGATCACATTGAAAAGACGGTGAGTGGCTTTGTGGTCTGATTTGTGATCAGATCTGTCTGACCACTTCAGGAGGTGGTCAGGGATGCACTGTGTGGATTTCTCCTCAGTTTGGACCAATCAGGCTACTGAAAGCGCGTGGAGGGCTACTCATCAGCACTCCACCCACAAATCTCCATAAAATGATACCGTTGGAGGAAATGCGTTCCTAGCTTGTGAGGAACGTGTTCGCTGGCCTCATAAATGCTAGCTAATATTTAGAAGAACATGTTTGTTTTGACTAGTTATGAGTTATGCTAACCCTTTTGCAATCCCTTTAGCATTGATAGCTAACTACTGCAGAGGTTGGCCGGCTAACTACTGCAGAGGTTGGCGGCTAACTACTGCAGAGGTTGGCCGGCTAACTACTGCAGAGGTTGGCCGGCTAACTACTGCAGAGGTTGGCCGGCTAACTACTGCAGAGGTTGGCCGGCTAACTACTGCAGAGGTTGGCCGGCTAACTACTGCAGAGGTTGGCCGGCTAACTACTGCAGAGGTTGGCCGGCTAACTACTGCAGAGGCTGGCCGCTAACTACTGCAGAGGTTGGCCGGCTAACTACTGCAGAGGTTGGCCGGCTAACTACTGCAGAGGTTGGCCGGCTAACTACTGCAGAGGTTGGCCGGCTAACTACTGCAGAGGTTGGCCGGCTAACTACTGCAGAGGTTGGCCGGCTAACTACTGCAGAGGTTGGCCGGCTAACTACTGCAGAGGTTGGCCGGCTAACTACTGCAGAGGTTGGCCGGCTAACTACTGCAGAGGTTGGCCGGCTAACTACTGCAGAGGTTGGCGCTAACTACTGCAGAGGTTGGCGGCTAACTACTGCAGAGGTTGGCCGGCTAACTACTGCAGAGGTTGGCCGGCTAACTACTGCAGAGGTTGGCCGGCTAACTACTGCAGAGGTTGGCCGGCTAACTACTGCAGAGGTTGGCCGGCTAACTACTGCAGAGGTTGGCCGGCTAACTACTGCAGAGGTTGGCCGGCTAACTACTGCAGAGGTTGGCCGGCTAACTACTGCAGAGGTTGGCCTAACTACTGGCTAACTACTGCAGAGGTTGGCCGGCTAACTACTATCAGTTGTCATGTTATCATATTCTGCCTGTTCCACCGTGTTTAGAATGCATACTGGCATTTGAATATATCTCAGGAAAAGGGAATCCGGACACACCGTGGACATGGTTAAATGCAGATGCATAACGCATTGGGACTTCATGATCAGAATACTAAAGCTGCATGAACTGTCAAGTCTAGACAGGTCCCAGGACTCTACTCTACTCTCAGAGACCTTGGCAACACATGGATCTCACAGTGACCTTACCGAAACACACGGACCTCACAATGATATTATCACTGGCTAACTGAAGAGCTCAGTGACTTTCAACGTGTCACTGTGATAGGATGTCACCTTTCCAACAATTATGTTAAGTTTTGTGCCCTGCCACGGTCAACTGAAGAGCCAAGCAAGTAGAAACCATCTGTCCTCAGTTAGAACACTCACTACCAAGGTCCAAACTGCCTCTGGAGAACACTCACTACCAAGGTCCAAACTGCCTCTGGAGAACACTCACTACCCAGGTCCAAACTGCCTCTGGAGAACACTCACTACCCAGGTCCAAACTGCCTCTGGAGAACACTCACTACCCAGGTCCAAACTGCCCATGGAGAACACTCACTACCGGGGTCCATACTGCCTCTGGAGAACACTCACTACCCAGGTCCAAACTGCCTCAGTTAGAACACTCACTACCCAGGTCCAAACTGCTTCAGTCAGAACACTCACTACCGAGGTCCAAAAACTGCCTCTGGAGAACACTCACTACCCAGGTCCAAACTGCCTCTGGAGAACACTCACTACCCAGGTCCAAACTGCCTCTGGAGAACACTCACTACCCAGGTCCAAACTGCCTCTGGAGAACACTCACTACCCAGGTCCAAACTGCCTCTGGAGAACACTCACTACCCAGGTCCAAACTGCCTCTGGAGAACACTTACTACCCAGGTCCAAACTGCCTCTGGAGAACACTCACTACCCAGGTCCAAACTGCCCATGGAGAACACTCACTACCGGGGTCCATACTGCCTCTGGAGAACACTCACTACCCAGGTCCAAACTGCCTCAGTTAGAACACTCACTACCGGGGTCCAAACTGCTTCAGTCAGAACACTCACTACCGAGGTCCGAACTGCCTCTGGAGAACACTCACTACCCAGGTCCAAACTGCCTCTGGAGAACACTCACTACCCAGGTCCAAACTGCCTCTGGAGAACACTCACTACCGGGGTCCAAACTGCCCATGGAGAACACTCACTACCGGGGTCCATACTGCCTCTGGAGAACACTCACTACCCAGGTCCAAACTGCCTCAGTTAGAACACTCACTACCGGGGTCCAAACTGCTTCAGTCAGAACACTCACTACCGAGGTCCAAACTGCCTCTGGAGAACACTCACTACCCAGGTCCAAACTGCCTCTGGAGAACACTCACTACCCAGGTCCAAACTGCCTCTGGAGAACACTCACTACCCAGGTCCAAACTGCCCATGGAGAACACTCACTACCGGGGTCCATACTGCCTCTGGAGAACACTTACTACCCAGGTCCAAACTGCCTCTGGAGAACACTCACTACCCAGGTCCAAACTGCCCATGGAGAACACTCACTACTGGGGTCCAAACTGCCTCTGGAGAACACTCACTACCCAGGTCCAAACTGCCTCTGGAGAACACTCACTACCCAGGTCCAAACTGCCTCTGGAGAACACTCACTACCCAGGTCCAAACTGCCTCTGGAGAACACTCACTACCCAGGTCCAAACTGCCTCTGGAGAACACTCACTACCCAGGTCCAAACTGCCTCTGGAGAACACTCACTACCCAGGTCCAAACTGCCTCTGGAGAACACTCACTACCCAGGTCCAAACTGCCTCTGGAGAACACTCACTACCCAGGTCCAAACTGCCCATGGAGAACACTCACTACCGGGGTCCATACTGCCTCTGGAGAACACTTACTACCCAGGTCCAAACTGCCTCTGGAGAACACTCACTACCCAGGTCCAAACTGCCCATGGAGAACACTCACTACCGGGGTCCAAACTGCCTCTGGAGAACACTCACTACCGGGGTCCAAACTGCCTCTGGAAGCAACGCCAGCCTTAGATCACAATGCCAAGCGTCGGCTGGAGTGGTGTAAAGCTCGCCGCCATTGAACTCTGGAGCAGTGGAAACTCATTCTCTGGAGTGATGAATCACGCTTCACCATCTGGCTGTCTGACAGACTACTCTGGGTTTGGCAGATGCCAGGAGGACGCTACCTGCCAGAATGCAGAGTGCCAACTGTAAAGTTTGGTGGAGGAGGAATAATGGTCTGGGGCTGTGTTTCATGGTTCGGGACCCTTAGTTTGAGTGAAGAGAGCTTAATGCTACAGAATACAATGACATTCTAGACTATTCTGTGCTTCCAACTTTGTGGTAACAGTTTGGGCGAGGCCCTTTCCTGTTTCAGCATGAAAATGCCCCCTGTGCACAAAGCAAAGTCCATACAGAAATCATTTGGAAGAACTTGACTGGCCTGCATAGAGCCCTGCCCTCAACCCCATCGAACACCTTTGGGATGAATTGGAACGCAGCAATGTTCCAACATCTAGTGGAAAGCCTTCCCAGACGAGTGGAGGCTGTTATAGCAGCAATGTTCCAACATCTAGTGGAAAGCCTTCCCAGAAGAGTGGAGGCTGTTATAGCAGCAATGTTCCAACCTCTAGTGGAAAGCCTTCCCAGAAGAGTGGAGGCTGTTATATCAGCAAAGGAGGGACCATCTCCATATTAAATCCCATGATTTTGGAATGAGTTGTTGGCTGAGCAGGTGTCCACATACTTTTGGTCATGTAGTGTCGTCTTCAGAGATAATGTCTGGTCATGTAGTGTAGTCTTCAGAGATAATGTATGGTCATGTACAGTAGTCTTCAGAGATAATGCCTGGTCATGTACAGTAGTCTTAGGAGATAATGTCTGGTCACGTACAGTAGTCTTCGGAGATAATGCCTGGTCACGTACAGTAGTCTTCAGAGATAATGTCTGGTCATGTACAGTAGTCTTCAGCGATAATGTCTGGTCATGTACAGTAGTCTTCAGAGATAATGTCTGGTCATGTACCGTAGTCTTCAGAGATAATGTCTGGTCATGTACCGTAGTCTTCAGAGATAATGTCTGGTCATGTACCATAGTCTTCAGAGATAATGTCTGGTCATGTACAGTAGTCTTCAGAGATAATGTCTGGTCATGTACAGTAGTCTTCAGAGATAATGTCTGGTCATGTACAGTAGTCTTCAGAGATAATGTCTGGTCATGTACAGTAGTCTTCAGAGATAATGTCTGGTCATGTACAGTAGTCTTCAGAGATAATGTCTGGTCATGTAGTGTTGTCTTCAGAGATAATGTCTGGTCATGTAGTGTTGTCTTCAGAGATAATGTCTGGTCATGTAGTGTATTCAATGGGGAACAGGGTGCCATTTGGGACACCAGTGATAATGGTGTGTGATGTGTCTGTAGTCCCCTGACAGCAGGGATAATGGTGTGTGATGTGTCTGTAGTCCTCTGACAGCAGGGATAATGGTGTGTGATGTGTCTGTAGTCCTCTGACAGCAGTGATAATGGTGTCTGTAGTCCTCTGACAGCAGGGATAATGGTGTGTGATGTGCCTGTAGTCCTCTGACAGCAGTGATAATGGTGTCTGTAGTCCCCTGACAGCAGGGATAATGGTGTCTGTAGTCCTCTGACAGCAGGGATAATGGTGTGTGATGTGTCTGTAGTCCCCTGACATCAGTGATAATGGTGTGATGTGTCTGTAGTCCTCTGACAGCAGGGATAATGGTGTGTGATGTGCCTGTAGTCCTCTGACAGCAGGGATAATGGTGTGTGATGTGTCTGTAGTCCTCTGACAGCAGGGATAATGGTGTGTGATGTGTCTGTAGTCCTCTGACAGCAGGGATAATGGTGTCTGTAGTCCCCTGACAGCAGGGATAATGGTGTGTGATGTGCCTGTAGTCCTCTGACAGCAGGGATAATGGTGTCTGTAGTCCTCTGACAGCAGGGATAATGGTGTGTGATGTGTCTGTAGTCCTCTGACAGCAGTGATAATGGTGTGTGATGTGTCTGTAGTCCTCTGACAGCAGGGATAATGGTGTCTGTAGTCCTCTGACAGCAGTGATAATGGTGTGTGATGTGTCTGTAGTCCTCTGACAGCAGTGATAATGGTGTGTGATGTGTCTGTAGTCCCCTGACAGCAGGGATAATGGTGTGTGATGTGTCTGTAGTCCTCTGACAGCAGGGATAATGGTGTGTGCTGTGTCTGTAGTCCTCTGACAGCAGGGATAATGGTGTCTGTAGTCCTCTGACAGCAGTGATAATGGTGTGTGATGTGTCTGTAGTCCCCTGACAGCAGGGATAATGGTGTGTGATGTGTCTGTAGTCCTCTGACAGCAGGGATAATGGTGTGTGATGTGTCTGTGGTCCTCTGACAGCAGGGATAATGGTGTCTGTAGTCCTCTGACAGCAGTGATAATGGTGTGTGATGTGTCTGTAGTCCCCTGACAGCAGGGATAATGGTGTGTGATGTGTCTGTAGTCCTCTGACAGCAGGGATAATGGTGTGTGATGTGTCTGTAGTCCTCTGACAGCAGTGATAATGGTGTCTGTAGTCCTCTGACAGCAGGGATAATGGTGTGTGATGTGTCTGTAGTCCTCTGACAGCAGGGATAATGGTGTGTGATGTGTCTGTAGTCCTCTGACAGCAGGGATAATGGTGTGTGAAGTGTCTGTAGTCCTCTGACAGCAGGGATAATGGTGTGTGATGTGTCTGTAGTCCTCTGACAGCAGGGATAATGGTGTGTGATCTGTCTGTAGTCCTCTGACAGCAGTGATAATGGTGTGTGTGTCTGTAGTCCTCTGAAAGCAGGGATAATGGTGTCTGTAGTCCTCTGACAGCAGGGATAATGGTGTGTGATGTGTCTGTAGTCCTCTGACAGCAGGGATAATGGTGTGTGATGTGTCTGTAGTCCTCTGACAGCAGGGATAATGGTGTGTGATGTGCCTGTAGTCCTCTGACAGCAGGGATAATGGTGTGTGATGTGCCTGTAGTCCTCTGACAGCAGGGATAATGGTGTGTGATGTGTCTGTAGTCCTCTGACAGCAGGGATAATGGTGTGTGATGTGCCTGTAGTCCTCTGACAGCGGGGATAATGGTGTGTGATGTGCCTGTAGTCCTCTGACAGCAGGGATAATGGTGTGTGATGTGTCTGTAGTCCTCTGACAGCAGGGATAATGGTGTGTGATGTGTCTGTAGTCCTCTGATAGCAGGGATAATGGTGTGTGATGTGTGTGTAGTCCCCTGACAGCAGGGATAATGGTGTCTGTAGTCCTCTGACAGCATGTCGTCTCCTTCCTGAACAGTGTCTTCACCATGCTCCGTGAACAACGGAGGCTGTTCCCAGCTCTGTCTCCTGTCTCCTATTACACCTCACTACCAGTGTGCCTGTCCCACCGGAGTCCAGCTGCTAGAGGACAGCAAGACCTGCAGAGACGGTGAGCCCTGCACCACAGCCCCCCTCTTCTGAGCCCTACACCACCACCCCCCTCTTCTGAGCCCTACACCACAGCCCCCTCTTCTGAGCCCTACACCACCACCCCCTCTTCTGAGCCCTACACCACAGCCCCCCTCTTCTGAGCCCTACACCACCCCCCTCTTCTGAGCCCTACACCATAGCCCCCCTCTTCTGAGCCCTACACCACAGCCCCCTCTTCTGAGCCCTACACCACAGCCCCCTCTTCTGAGCCCTACACCACAGCCCCCTCTTCTGAGCCCTACACCACAGCCCCCCTCTTCTGAGCCCTACACCACAGCCCCCCTCTTCTGGAGCCCTACACCACAGCCCCCTCTTCTGAGCCCTACACCACAGCCCCCTCTTCTGAGCCCTACACCACAGCCCCCTCTTCTGAGCCCTACACCACAGCCCCCTCTTCTGAGCCCTACACCACAGCCCCCCCCTTCTGAGCCCTACACCACAGCCCCCCCTCTTCTGAGCCCTACACCCCCCTCTTCTGAGCCCTACACCACAGCCCCCTTCTGAGCCCTACACCACAGCCCCCTCTTCTGAGCCCTACACCTGGCTACCCTACAGCCCCCCTCTTCTGAGCCCTACACCACAGCCCCTCTCTTCTGAGCCCTACACCACAGCCCCCTCTTCTGAGCCCTACACCACAGCCCCCTTCTTCTGAGCCCTACACCACAGCCCCCTCTTCTGAGCCCTACACCACAGCCCCCCTCTTCTGAGCCCTACACCACAGCCCCCCCCTCTTCTGGAGCCCTACACCACAGCCCCCCTCTTCTGAGCCCTACACCACAGCCCCCCCTTCTGAGCCCTACACCACAGCCCCCTCTTCTGAGCCTACACCACAGCCCCCCTCTTCTGAGCCCTACACCACAGCCCCCCTCTTCTGAGCCCTACACCACAGCCCCCCTCTTCTGAGCCCTACACCACAGCCCCCTCTTCTGAGCCCTGCACCACTGATCTTCCTCTCTCCTTTCCCTCCCTTTCTGAGGTGTTGAGCAGCTGGTGGTGGTGCTGGCTGACCTCTGGTCTCCATGGCAACACCTCTACCTGTTCACTGATTCCCAGCCCTGGTCATCTGTCTCTCCTCGGCTTTCATTGACATGTTGTGGTTCAGTTCCCCCAGTTAACAGGGCGAGGAGGGAGTATGTGCTGGTTCCTACTGGGTTAACCCTTTCAGCTGTAGGGTTGGTGCTGGTTCCTACTGGGTTAACCCTTTCAGCTGTAGGTTGGTGCTGGTTCCTACTGCCTGGGTTAACCCTTTCAGCTGTAGGGTTGGTGCTGGTTCCTACTGCCTGGGTTAACCCTTTCAGCTGTAGGGTTGGTGCTGGTTCCTACTGGGTTAACCCTCAGTTGTAGGGTTGGTGCTGGTTCCTACTGGGTTAACCCTTTCAGCTGTAGGGTTGGTGCTGGTTCCTACTGCCAGGTTAACCCTTTCAGCTGTAGGGTTCGTGCTGGTTCCTACTGCCTGGGTTAACCCTTTCAGCTGTAGGGTTGGTGCTGGTTCCTACTGCCTAGGTTAACCCTTTCAGCTGTAGGGTTGGTGCTGGTTCCTACTGGGTTAACCCTTTCAGCTGTAGGGTTGGTGCTGGTTCCTACTGGGTTAACCCTTTCAGCTGTAGGGTTGGTGCTGGTTCCTACTGCCTGGGTTAACCCTTTCAGCTGTAGGGTTGGTGCTGGTTCCTACTGCCTAGGTTAACCCTTTCAGCTGTAGGGTTGGTGCTGGCTCCTACTGCCTGCTGTCCCCTTTCAGCTGTAGGGTTGGTGCTGGTTCTACCGGGTTAACTCCTTTCAGCTGTAGGTGGTGCTGGTTCCTACTGCCTGGAGAGTAAAACTTCAGCTGTAGGGTTGGTGCTGGTTCACGCCTGGGCACCTCTTTCAGCTGTAGGGTTGCGTTGGTTCCTACTGCCTGCTAACTTTTCAGCTGTAGGGTTGGTGCTGGTTCCTACTGCCTGGGTTAACCCTTTCAGCTGTAGGGTTGGTGCTGGTTCCTACTGCCTGGGTTAACCCCACTCAGCCCTCCTGTGGTGTTATCGTGTCCCCAGTCAGCCCTCCTGTGGTGTTATCGTGTCCTCTCCTCTCTCACCCCCCTCCAGGTCCCACACAGCTCCTCCTCCTGGCCCGGCGGACTGACCTGCGCCGCATCTCCCTGGATACGCCCGACTTCACCGACATCATCCTCCCGACGGACGACATCCGCCACGCCATCGCCATCGACTATGACCCGGTGGACGGACACATCTATTGGACGGACGACGACGTCCGGGCCATCAGGAGGTCCTACCTGGACGGCTCTGACACTCAGTTCATCGTCACCTCACAGGTCAGTCATCCTGACCTCAGGTCACTAACAGCTGGGCCAGATAGTTACCTCACAGGTCAGTCATCCTGACCTCAGGTCACGAACAGCTGGGCCAGATAGTCACCTCACAGGTCAGTCATCCTGACCTCAGGTC
>NW_025750627.1:0-18401 GCF_021184085.1 Oncorhynchus gorbuscha | reverse complement strand
AGAACACATTGTGCCTAGTAGCACTCTTAAAGGGAAAATGCACAGAGAAACCATCTAGTAGTGCTCTTAATTAAAGGGAAAATTCACTCTAAGGTTTCCAGTGAGTCTTAGTACAGCAGTCTACTGTTACAGTGAAGCAGTCTACTGTTACAGTCCACCACTCAATAAGGTTGCCAGTGAGTCTTAGTACAGCAGTCTACTGTTACAGTGA
Source organism: Oncorhynchus gorbuscha (assembly GCF_021184085.1). NCBI lineage: Eukaryota > Metazoa > Chordata > Actinopteri > Salmoniformes > Salmonidae > Oncorhynchus > Oncorhynchus gorbuscha. The sequence continues at coordinate 18,190 of NW_025750627.1, read as the reverse complement.
AGCAGTCCACTGTTACAGTGAAGCAATCTACTGTTACAGTAAACGTCTGATTACAGTGAAGCAGTCTACTGTTACAGTGAAGCAGTCTACTGTTACAGTCAATAGGTTTCCAGTGAGTCTTGAGTACGGCAGTCTGCTGTTGGTAGGCAATCTGCTGTTACAGTGAAGCAGTCTACTGTTACAGTGAAGCAGTCCTGTTGCAGTCCACCATATTGGTTTACAGTGGAGTCTTAGTGTGAAATCCTGTTACAGTGAAGCAATCTCTGTTACAGTGAAGCAGTCTATTTACAGTGCAGCAGTCTACTGTTGCAGTCTGCAGATCTGTTACAGTGAAGCAGTCTACTGTTACAGTCCACCATAATAAGGTTGCCAGTGAGTCTTAGTATGTCTGTACAGTGAGCAGTCCTACCAACACGGTGAAGCAATCTACTGTTACAGTAAAGCAGTCTTGATTTAGTGAAGCAGTCTACTGTTTACAGTCAATAAGGTTTTCCAGTAGTCTTAGTCCCAGCAGTCTACTGTTAGTAGTGAAATCTACTATTTGACGAAGCAGTCTACTGTTACAGTGAAACGATCTACTGTTACAGTGAAGCAGTCTACTGTTACAGTCCCACCACATCAACAGTTTAGTGAGTCTTAGTGCAGCAGTCTATACAGTGAAGCAATCTACTGTTACAGTGAAGCAGTCTACTGTTACAGTGAAGCTGATGTCCACTGTTACAGTGAAGCAGTCTACTGTTACAGTGAAGCAGTCTGTTCTACTGTTACAGTCCACCAGTCTAATGAAGGTCACTGTTACAGTGCAGCAGTCTACTGTTACAGTGAAGCAGTCCACTGTTACAGTGAAGCAGTCCACTGTTACAGTGAAGCAGTCCACTGTTACAGTGAAGCAGTCCACTGTTACAGTGAAGCAGTCCACTGTTACAGTGAAGCAGTCTACTGTTACAGTCCACCAGTCAATAAGGTTTCCAGTGAGTCTTAGTACAGCAGTCTACTGTTACAGTGAAGGAGTCCACTGTTACAGTGAAGCAGTCCACTGTTACAGTGAAGCAGTCCACTGTTACAGTGAAGCAGTCTACTGTTACAGTGCACCAGTCAGCAGGTAAGGGTGTTCTCGAGAAGCTAGATGTTCTTTACCATTCGGCCATCAGATTTGCCACCAATGCTCTTTATAGGACACATCACCTGACTCTCTATTCCTCTGTAAACTGCTCATCTCTGTATACCCGTTGCTATGCCAACCCTAGGAAACGCAACGCCAACCCTAGGAAACGCAACGCCATCCCTAGGAAAATCAACGCCACCCCTATGAAAGTCAACGCCACCACTAAGTCAACGCCATCACTAAGAAAGTCAAAGCCACCCCTAAGAAAGTCAAAGCCACCCCTAAGAAAGTCAACGCCACCCCTAAGAAAGTCAGCACCCCTAAGAGCCACTAAGAAAGTCAACGCCACCCTAGAAGAGTCAACACCACTAAGAAAGTCAACGCCACCCATAAGAAAGTCAACGCCATCCCTAAGAAAGTCAACGCCATCCCTAAGAAAGTCAACGCCATCCCTAAGAAAGTCAACGCCATCCCTAAGAAAGTCAACGCCATCCCTAGGAAACGCAACGCTAACCCTAGGAAACGCAACGCCATCCCTAGGAAAGTCAACGCCACCCCTAAGAAAGCCACCCCTAAGAAAGTCAACGCCACCCCTAAGAAAGTCAACACCACCCCTAAGAAAGTCAACGCCACCCATAAGAAAGTCAACGCCATCCCTAAGAAAGTCAACGCCATCCCTAAGAAAGTCAACGCCATCCCTAAGAAAGTCAACGCCATCCCTAAGAAAGTCAACGCCATCCCTAAGAAAGTCAACGCCACCCCTAAGAAAGTCAACGCCATCCCTAAGAAAGTCAACGCCATCCCTAAGAAAGTCAACGCCACCCCTAAGAAAGTCAACGCCACCCCTAAGAAAGTCAAAGCCACCACTAAGTCAACGCCATCCCTAAGAAAGTCAACGCCATCCCTAAGAAAGTCAACGCCATCCCTAAGAAAGTCAACGCCATCCCTAAGAAAGTCAACGCCACCCCTAAGAAAGTCAAAGCCACCACTAAGTCAACACCATCCCTAAGAAAGTCAACGCCACCCCTAAGAAAGTCAACGCCACCCCTAAGAAAGTCAACGCCATCCCTAAGAAAGTCAACGCCATCCCTAAGAAAGTCAACGCCATCCCTAAGAAAGTCAACGCCATCCCTAAGAAAGTCAACGCCATCCCTAAGAAAGTCAACGCCATCCCTAAGAAAGTCAACGCCATCCCTAAGAAAGTCAACGCCATCCCTAAGAAAGTCAACGCCATCCCTAAGAAAGTCAACGCCATCCCTAAGAAAGTCAACGCCATCCCTAAGAAAGTCAAAGCCACCACTAAGTCAACGCCATCACTAAGAAAGTCAACGCCACCCCTAAGAAAGTCAACGCCATCACTAAAAAAGTCAAAGCCACCCCTAAGAAAGTCAACGCCATCCCTAAGAAAGTCAAAGCCACCACTAAGTCAACGCCATCACTAAGAAAGTCAACGCCATCCCTAAGAAAGTCAACGCCATCCCTAAGAAAGTCAAAGCCACCCCTAAGAAACTCAGACATACGAGACACAGCCAGCCGAGGGCCTAGATAGTGAACTCAACAACTGCAAGTGACATTTCAGTGAGTCAGTGACTATTGGAAATATTGTGGCTCACCAAAACAGGGCACTGTAGAACCATAAAGCTAGTGTGAAACTAGATCAGCACTGTTCAGCCATACATGTGATGAACAATATCATAGTTACAGACAACTTTCACCCACTCCAAACTTTTGGCCTACCCAGAGAAATCCTTTCCTATAACTTGGAATTCATGACATTTGTTTAAGGTAAACACAAACTACTGGCTACTCAGTAACACAAACCTCCAATGCATCCCTGTCCTGTTGAGGTGTTGAGTTGGAGGACGTGAGCCTGTTGCCCCTCAGAGCCCTCTCACTTGCCTCTCCCGCCTCCCGCCTCCTCACCCCTTCCTGTCCCTTTCAAAGGTCAGTGGCTTACCTGATGTGGTGGGGGTGCCTCTGATCTCTGCATGGAGCTGGTATGGGGAAGGGTGGGGACAGGTAGACAGAGATGGGGAGAGAGAGAGAGATGGGGAGCGAGAGAGAGAGATGGGGAGCGAGAGAGAGAGATGGGGAGCGAGAGAGAGAGATGGGGAGCGAGAGAGAGAGAGAGAGATGGGGAGCGAGAGAGAGAGAGATGGGGAGCGAGAGAGAGAGAGAGATGGGGAGCGAGAGAGAGAGAGATGGGGAGCGAGAGAGAGAGAGATGGGGAGCCAGAGAGAGAGATGGGGAGCAGAGAGAGAGAGATGGGGAGCGAGAGAGAGAGAGATGGGGAGCGAGAGAGAGAGAGATGGGGAGCGAGAGAGAGAGATGGGGAGCGAGAGAGAGAGATGGGGAGCGAGAGAGAGAGATGGGGAGCGAGAGAGAGAGAGATGGGGAGCGAGAGAGAGAGAGATGGGGAGCGAGATGAGAGAGAGATGGGGAGCGAGAGAGAGATGGGGAGCGAGAGAGAGATGGGGAGCGAGAGAGAGATGGGGAGCGAGAGAGAGATGGGGAGCGAGAGAGAGAGATGGGGAGCGAGAGAGAGAGATGGGGAGCGAGAGAGATGGGGGCGAGAGAGATGGGGAGCGAGAGAGAGATGGAGAGCGAGAGAGAGAGATGGGGAGCGAGAGAGAGAGATGGGGAGCGAGAGAGAGATGGGGATTTTAGAGAGAGAGATGGGGAGCGAGAGAGAGAGATGGGGAGCGAGAAGAGATGGGGAGCGAGAGAGAGATGGGGGAGCGAGAGAGAGATGGGGAGCGAGAGAGAGATGGGGAGCGAGAGAGAGATGGGGAGCGAGAGAGAGAGATGGGGAGCGAAAGAGAGAGATGGAGAGAGAGAGAGATGGGGAGCGAGAGAGAGAGATGGGGAGCGAGAGAGAGATGGGGAGCGAGAGAGAGATGGGGACCGAGAGAGAGAGATGGGGAGCGAGAGAGAGAGATGGAGAGAGAGAGATGGAGAGAGAGAGATGGAGAGAGAGAGATGGAGAGAGAGAGATGGAGAGAGAGAGATGGAGAGAGAGAGAGGGGAGAGAGAGAGAGAGAGAGATGGGGAGCGAGAGAGACAGATGGGCGGAGAGAGAGAGATGGCAGAAAGAGGGGGAAAGAGGAGGGGGGTAGGGAGTCCATCCAGGTAGTCAAGGTGTCATCAAGTGTGACAGAGTGATGTTGGTCAGTTTGTGTGCAGCAGTGGTGGTGGTGAAGGACACAGCAGCAGAAACAGAGGATGATGAAAAGAAGAAGACAAAAGACAAAAAAGGAGAACAGACGTTAGTAAAAAAAAAAAACACAACACCCTACTGACAACACCATACCGACAACACCCTACTGACAACACCATACCGACAACATCCTACTGACAACACCCTACTGACAACACCCTACTGACAACACCCTACTGACAACACCCTACTGACAACACCCTACTGACAACACCCTACTGACAACACCCTACCGACAACACCATACCGACAACACCCTACCGACAACACCCTACTGACAACACCCTACTGACAACAGACCACAACACCCTACTGACAACAGACCACAACACCCTACTGACAACAGACCACAACACGCTACTGACAACAGACCACAACACCCTACTGACAACAGACCACAACACGCTACTGACAACAGACCACAACACGCTACTGACAACAGACCACAACACCCTACTGACAACATACCACAACACCCTACTGACAACAGACCACAACACCCTACTGACAACAGACCACAACACCCTACTGACAACACCCTACTGACAACAGACCACAACACCCTACTGACAACACCATACCGACAACAACACCCTACTGACAACACCATACCGACAACAGACCACAAAAACCTACTGCAAACAGACCACAACACCCTACTGACAACAGACCACAACACCACACTGACAACACTATGCAGATCACAACACCATACTGACAACAGACCACAACACCATACTGACAACAGACCACAACACCATACTGACAACAGATAACAACACCACACTGACAACACTATGCAGATCACAACACCATACTGACAACAGATCACAACACCATACTGACAACAGATCACAACACCATACTGACAACACTATGCAGATCACAACACCATACTGACAACAGATTACAACACCATACTGACAACAGATCACAACACCATACTGAAAACACTATGCAGATCACAACACCATACTGACAACAGATCACAACACCATACTGACAACACTATGCAGATCACAACACCATACTGACAACACCATGCAGATCACAACACCATACTGACAACAGATCACAACACCATACTGACAACACCATACTGACAACTACACCACACTGACAACACTATGCAGATCACAACACCCCACTGACAACAGACCACAACACCACACTGACAACAGATCACAACACCATACTGACAACACTATGCAGATCACAACACCACACTGACAACAGATCACAACACCATACTGACAACACCATACTGACAACAGATAACAACACCACACTGACAACACTATGCAGATCACAACACCATACTGACAACACCATACTGACAACAGATCACAACACCACACTGACAACACTATGCAGATCACAACACCATACTGACAACAGATCACAACACCATACTGACAACAGATCACAACACCATACTGAAAACACTATGCAGATCACAACACCATACTGACAACAGATCACAACACCAAACTGACAACACTATGCAGATCACAACACCAAACTGACAACACTATGCAGATCACAACACTATACTGAAAACACTATGCAGATCACAACACCATACTGACAACAGATCACAACACCAAACTGACAACACTATGCAGATCACAACACTATACTGACAACACTATGCAGATCACAACACCATACTGACAACAGACCACAACACCATACTGACAACAGACCACAACACCCTACTGACAACAGACCACAACACCCTACTGACAACAGACCACAACACCCTACTGACAACAGACCACAACACCATACTGACAACACCATACTGACAACAGACCACAACACCCTACTGACAACACCCTACTGACAACAGACCACAACACCCTACTGACAACAGACCACAACACCATACCGACAACACCCTACTGACAACAGACCACAACACCCTACTGACAACAGATCACGACACCATACTGAAAACACTATGCAGACCACAACACCATATTGACAACAGACCACAACACCATACTGACAACAGACCACAACACCCTACTGACAACACCCTACTGACAACAGACCACAACACCATACTGACAACAGACCACAACACCATACTGACAACAAACCACAACACCCCACTGACAACAGATCACAACATCATACTGACAACAGCATGGTGACTGAATGGATGAGGAGGAGGAGTCTGCTCAGGTCACCAGAAGGGGTGGGGTAACATAACACCCAGTGACATATTAACACATGCACGCACACACACCAGTGGCGCCGACCACAATCCACACACACCGGGAGCAGCCTGGATTAGCAGAGATTACAGGAGTACCAGGGATGAGGAGGGATCATCCAGAGACAACACAGCACTGGGTGGGCGGGTTGGGCGTGTCTCCTGCTAAGCACCAATCGCCCCCCATCCCCGCCAGTCAAGAGAACAAATAGCAACCGGTGCATTCCATTGGCTCTGACCTCAGGGAGAGGCCACAGCTGTGCTGTAATAGGTTGAGAGTATGTACACTGAGGCTGTGTCCCTAATGGCATCCCATTACCATTATAGAGCACTATTATTGACCAGGACCCATACAAGGAGAGCTGATTAGAGAAAGGCGAGGGGTGGCTCAGCTTTGATTAATAAAGATTTAGAGGCAAGCGGCCTTAGATTGGATTTTTAATTCAATCAAAGCTGACTGAGTGGTGAGTATATTGTCTCTCTGCAGCTCAATATGATTCGCTACATGATCAGTCAGTCCCATCAACTACCTGTTTAGTGATAAAGCACAAGGCCAGCTAAGAGGAGTTAAAAATATGTCTTGTGGTTAATGATAGTGTTATAGAGAGGAGTGATGGATGATACAGTTATAGAGAGGAGTGATGGATGATACAGTTATAGAGAGGAGTGATGGATGATACAGTTATAGAGAGGAGTGATGGATGATACAGTTATAGAGAGGGGTGATGGATGATACAGTTATAGAGAGGGGTGATGTATGATACAGTTATAAAGAGGAGTGATGGATGATTTATTTAGAGAGAGGGGTGATGGATGATTAATTTAGAGAGAGGGGTGATGGATGATTAATTTAGAGAGAGGAGTGATGGATGATACAGTTAGAGAGAGGGGTGATGGATGATACAGTTATAGAGAGGAGGGATGGATGATACAGTTATAAAGAGGAGTGATGGATGATACAGTTATAGAGAGGAGTGATGGATGATGCAGTTATAGAGAGGGGTGATGGATGATACAGTTATAAAGAGGAGTGATGGATGATTCATTTAGAGAGAGGAGTGATGGATGATTAATTTAGAGAGAGGGGTGATGGATGATACAGTTATAAAGAGGAGTGATGGATGATTCATTTAGAGAGAGGAGTGATGGATGATTAATTTAGAGAGAGGGGTGATGGATGATTCATTCAGAGAGAGGAGTGATGGATGATTCATTTAGAGAGAGGGGTGATGAATGATACAGTTATAAAGAGGAGTGATGGATGATTAATTTAGAGAGAGGGGTGATGGATGATTAATTTAGAGAGAGGGGTGATGGATGATACAGTTATAAAGAGGAGTGATGGATGATTCATTTAGAGAGAGGAGTGATGGATGATTAATTTAGAGAGAGGGGTGATGGATGATTCATTCAGAGAGAGGAGTGATGGATGATTCATTTAGAGAGAGGGGTGATGAATGATACAGTTATAAAGAGGAGTGATGGATGATTCATTTAGAGAGAGGGGTGATGAATGATACAGTTATAAAGAGGAGTGATGGATGATTAATTTAGAGAGAGGGGTGATGGATAGATCACAGATACACATCTGCTTGCCTTGGCACCTTGTCAAACACTTCCTCTGACCTGTTTCACAGTTTTAAAAGCCTTTAAGAACTTGGTAAAACAACAGATTTCTCAATATAGACTATCACATGGGTCTGGGGGAACATCATGACCCGGGTCACGTTTATAAGGCACGAAACGGAAGAAAACAGTCCGAAACAAAGTTTAAATGGGCAGTAGCACCTAAACTTGTCCAATAAGACATTTTTTGTTTTCCGATGCAAAACGTTTTGCTACGGGGTTCCCTAATGAACACCATCGTAACTTCCATTCTAATCAGACATGAAATAGGAAATAATAATTTTCTCTGAACCGACCACATCAGACAATGATCCATACTAAACATGGACAGAACTGTATCAACTGAAACATTTCCCATTCACATAACACTGTATGGATCAAGTTTGTGTCCCAAATGGCACCCTATTCTCTATATAGTGCCCTATTCTCTATATAATTGCTCCAGGGTCACCGTTGATGATGGCTGACCCTGGCCGTGACCCTACTCTCCAAGGGTGTCTTATACGCAATTCACACAAGTATAATACACACTTGTGAAACAGGACAAATATCAGCACCCACCAAATTATTATTATTAGCAGTATTATTAGTAGTAGCAGTATTAGTATTAGTAGCAGTATTAGTAGCAGTATTAGTATTATTATTAGCAGTATTATTATTATTTAGTATTATTATTAGCAGTATTATTATTATTATTAGTATTATTATTAGCAGTATTATTATTATTAGCAGTATTACTATTATTAGTGGTAGTATTAGTAGTAGTATTTTAACAATTATTACTTGTCTTTGGCCACCCTGCCAACAACCATTCACATCCTCTGTCTGAAAAGACTAGAGCGGCACTGCAGGGCATACTAATAGTGCCTGCTGCTCTCCCACTGCAGGGCATACAAATAGTGCCTGCTGCTCTCCCACTGCAGGGCATACAAATAGTGCCTGCTGCTCTCCCACTGCAGGGCATACAAATAGTGCCTGCTGCTCTCCCACTGCAGGGCATACAAATAGTGCCTGCTGCTCTCCCACTGCCTGCTGCTCTCGCACTGCAGGGCATACTAATAGTGCCTGCTGCTCTCGCACTGCAGGGCATACTAATAGTGCCTGCTGCTCTCGCACTGCAGGGCATACTAATAGTGCCTGCTGCTCTCCCACTGCAGGGCATACTAATGGTACCTGCTGCTCTCCCACTGCAGGACATACTAATGGTACCTGCTGCTCTCCCACTGCAGGACATACTAATGGTGCCTGCTGCTCTCCCACTGCAGGGCATACTAATGGTGCCTGCTGCTCTCCCACTGCAGGACATACTAATGGTGCCTGCTGCTCTCCCACTGCAGGGCATACTAATGGTGCCTGCTGCTCTCCCACTGCAGGGCATACTAATGGTGCCTGGTGCTCTACCACTGCAGGACATAGTAAGGGTGCCTGCTGCACTCCCACTGCAGGACATAGTAAGGGTGCCTGCTGCTCTCCCACTGCAGGACGTAGTAAGGGTGCCTGCTGCTCTCCCACTGCAGGACATAGTAAGGGTGCCTGCTGCTCTCCCACTGCAGGACAGAGTAAGGGTGCCTGCTGCTCTCCCACTGCAGGACATAGTAAGGGTGCCTGCTGCTCTCCCACTGCAGGACAGAGTAAGGGTGCCTGCTGCTCTCCCACTGCAGGACAGAGTAAGGGTGCCTGCTGCTCTCCCACTGCAGGACAGAGTAAGGGTGCCTGCTGCTCTCCCACTACAGGACGTAGTCAGGGTGCCTGCTGCTCTCCCCCTACAGGACATAGTAAGGGTCCTGCTTCTCTCCCCCTACAGGACATAGTAAATAACACAGTGGGCTCTATATAAATAACGCTGTGGGCTAAAAACACTGTGGGCTCTATATAAATAACACTGTGGGCTCTATATAAATAACACTGTGGGCTCTATATAAATAACACTGTGGGCTCTATATAAATAACACTGTGGGCTCTATATAAATAACACTGTGGGCTCTATATAAATAACACTGTGGGCTCTATATAAATAACACTGTGGGCTCTATATAAATAACACTGTGGGCTCTATATAAATAACGCTGTGGGCTCTATATAAATAACGCTGTGGGCTCTATATAAATAACGCTGTGGGCTCTATATAAATAACACCGTGGGCTCTATATAAATAACGCCGTGGGCTCTATATAAATAACACCGCGGGCTCTATATAAATAACACTGTGGGCTCTATATAAATAACACTGTGGGCTCTATATAAAAAAACACTGTGGGCTCTATATAAAAAACACTGTGGGCTCTATATAAATGAGCTCATGGTGTTGCCAATATATTCAGATCCCATATGTACAATACAACAGGCCTGATACTGTCAATGCACTATCGTATATGAGTAATCCACAATAGACCAATTACATCTGTCTAGAATCACACCCCATCTCATTCTGAAGTGAAAGCTTGTTCCTGCCTGATATGATGTGAGAGAGAAAACATGAAAGCCATATTTTCCCAGACACGGTGCCATTTTCTATGTCTGTTTTTCGAGCTTTCATCTGAAGAGGGAGTGGGGTGGTTCAGTGACCGCCAGGGGAGGAAAGAAATGTCATAAATAGTACTGTGTCCAAAACAGCACTCTATTTCATATATAGTGCACTACTTTTGACCAGGATCCATATGGTAGTGCACTATAAGTAGTGCACTATAAAGGGAGCAGAGTGCCTTTTAGGGAAAGTGGGTTAGGATGCGGAACCAAGATTTCCCCTGCAGAGATAAGCAGAATAACAACATTCTGTGCCGACACAGACAGATGCCAAATTAAATATTGAATAAAGTCCGTTGTTAACCCTATCAGTCCAGAGATGCCTAATTAAATATTGAATAAAGTCCGTTGTTAACCCTATCAGTCCAGAGATGCCTAATTAAATATTGAATAAAGTCCGTTGTTAACCCTATCAGTCCAGAGATGCCTAATTAAATATTGAATATAGTCAGTCGTTAACCCTATCAGTCCAGAGATGCCTAATTAAATATAGTCAGCCGTTAACCCTATCAGTCCAGAGATGCCTAATTAAATATTGAATATAGTCAGTCGTTAACCCTATCAGTCCAGAGATGCCTAATTAAATATAGTCAGCCGTTAACCCTATCAGTCCAGAGATGCCTAATTAAATATAGTCAGCCGTTAACCCTATCAGTCCAGAGATGCCTAATTAAATATTGAATATAGTCAGTCGTTAACCCTATCAGTCCAGAGATGCCTAATTAAATATAGTCAGCCGTTAACCCTATCAGTCCAGAGATGCCTAATTAAATATAGTCAGCCGTTAACCCTATCAGTCCAGAGATGCCTAATTAAATATTGAATATAGTCAGTCGTTAACCCTATCAGTCCAGAGATGCCTAATTAAATATAGTCAGCCGTTAACCCTATCAGTCCAGAGATGCCTAATTAAATATAGTCAGCCGTTAACCCTATCAGTCCAGAGATGCCTAATTAAATATAGTCAGCCGTTAACCCTATCAGTCCAGAGATGCCTAATTAAATATAGTCAGTCGTTAACCCTATCAGTCCAGAGATGCCTAATTAAATATTGAATAAAGTCCGTTGTTAACCCTATCAGTCCAGAGATGCCTAATTAAATATTGAATAAAGTCAGTTGTTAACCCTATCAGTCCAGAGATGCCTAATTAAATATTGAATAAAGTCAGTTGTTAACCCTATCAGTCCAGAGATGCCTAATTAAATATTGAATAAAGTCAGTTGTTAACCCTATCAGTCCAGAGATGCCTAATTAAATATTGAATAAAGTCCGTTGTTAACCCTATCAGTCCAGAGATGCCTAATTAAATATTGAATAAAGTCCGTTGTTAACCCTATCAGTCCAGAGATGCCTAATTAAATATTGAATAAAGTCCGTTGTTAACCCTATCAGTCCAGAGATGCCTAATTAAATATTGAATAAAGTCCGTTGTTAACCCTATCAGTCCAGAGATGCCTAATTAAATATTGAATAAAGTCCGTTGTTAACCCTATCAGTCCAGGGATGCCTAATTAAATATTGAATAAAGTCCGTTGTTAACCCTATCAGTCCAGAGATGCCTAATTAAATATTGAATAAAGTCCGTTTTTAACCCCATCTGAGACCCCAGAAAACAAATCTGCTTTTCATTCATCTGCATGTCCAGCCCTTAAATACTAAGCAAAAATATAAACGCAACATGCAACAATTTCAAAGATTCTACTGAGTTACAGTTCATATAAGAAAATCAGTCAATGGAAATACATTCATTAGGCCCTAATCTATGGATTTCACATGACTGGGAAGGGGCGTAGCTATTGGTGGGCCTAGGAGAGCATAGGCCCACCCTACTGGTGAGCCAGGCCCAGAAAATCAGTGTGTTTTTCCCCCACAACTACTCCTCAGTAACATGTGATCTGCAGTTGTGAGGCTGGTTGGAAGTACTGCCAAAATCTCTAAAATGACTTTGGAGGCAGCTCATAGTAGATAAATTAACATTAAATTCTCTGGCAACAGCTCTGGTAGACATTCCTGCAGTCAGCATTCCAATTGCACGCTCCCTCAAAACTTGAGACTGTTTTGTAGCATTGTGTTGTGTGACAAAACTGCACATTTAAAGTGGCCTTTTATTGTCCCCAGCACAAGGTAATTAGCATGCTGTTTAAACAGCTTCTTGATATGCCACACCTGTCAGGTGGATGGATTATCTTGGCAAAGGACAAATGCTCACTGACATGAATGTAAACTAATTTGTGCACAACATTTGAGGGAAATACGCTTTTTGCGCGTATGGAACATTTCTGTGATTTTCTTTTCTCCAATTCATGAAACATGGTCCCAACACTGCAGGTTGCATTTATATATTATTCAGTGTATTTAGCATCAAAATGAAGTGTTTAACAACATCAACAACATCTCAGGAGAATCAGGGCTACATCTAAAACACAAAACAATTTGGCAAACAGTTACATCCATGAGTTTTATTGACAAAGAAACTATTTAAAAAACAAGGGCCGCCAAAGCAAAAAACAGAATTGATATGAAGCTGGAAGTACAGAAACTGTTTGCTCAGTGGGAAATGAATATCCAACTAGTCAGTGACAACTGTGTGGAGTTTGGAGTTTGTGACAGCGACTATGTGAGCGTATTACAGTATTATAGACAGTATGTCCTGGGATTTCCTATGATCTTCTACGTAGAAGAGCCCATTACCCATGAATCACTCTTCTGTAGCTTGTGAGCATCATAGAGCAAAACATGTTACATGTGCGTGTCGTGAGAATCGTTTTATTAGATGGCTTTTAATAGTTTGTTGCTCAAACCATTCAGGCTCTACTGTTGTTCCTGTAAAAAGATCTTGTCTCACAAACACCGCTCTAACTCAGCCCCCGTTAAATCACAGACTAATTAACGGTTGGTACCAATGGATGCAGAAGAAAGTTACTAATCCAATGGTACCCAGAAGTCTGTAGCTGAAGCTTTAAAAGGGGTTAGAAGTCCAAATGGAGCCGGCATCGCGGTGGGACTCATTGGGTTAACCTTTCTGGTAGGATTTATCAGCTACTGAAATGCAGCAAATAAGAGAGAGTGATATTGAAGAATTACTGAGTAGAGTTTCCCCTCGGTACAGATCTAGGATCAGCTTCCCCTTCCCAATTCCTAGAAGTGGGAATTAAAACTGACCCAAGATCAGTGTCTAGGCCTAGGACAACGTTACCTTACTCATGAAAACAGTACCACCTCTACCTGTGGTGTTGCTTCAGGAGACTATTTAGACACATTCCTGTAGCTTCTAGACTTTTTAAATCTTCCATCACAGTATTTTCTTTAAACTTGACATTTCATCCCGATGTGAAGCCTAGCATTTTCCCAAGCACAGGGAGAGAGTGAATATCTCAGGGCTTAGGCTTGAACTGTTTTCCTCCATCCTGCCCCAGAACAGATGAACAGGCACTTGTGTGAGACAGAACGCCATGGCATATTACATCATGTTTAAACATGACTCTGAGCACATCTCTGACCCATTTCCCTTGGTTCAGTATGATCACCCACTGAGGCATCTTTCCACTGTATCTTAAGGATGCACATCTTTTCTGAAAGCCAAGTCTAGTGGTTTTACAACAACAACACAGAGATGATCCACCGACAGTGTGAGAGGTAGTCTTTAAAATGTCACGCTGTAAGATGTTCATACCATCAAACACAGGGCTGCCAACAAAAAGGTAAACCACAGAGCGAAGTAAACAATCGAGTGATGCAAATAATCGAGTGAGGTAAATGCGGAGCGATGTAAACAATAGAATGAGTTAAACAATAGAGCGAGGTAAACAATAGAGCGAGGTAAACAATAGAGCGACGTAAACAATAGAGCGAGGTAAACAATAGAGCGAGGTAAACATGGAGCGAGGTAAACAATAGAGCGACGTAAACAATAGAGCGAGGTAAACAATAGAGCGAGGTAAACATGGAGCGAGGTAAACAATAGAGTGAGGTAAACAATAGAGCGATGTAAACAATAGAGCGAGGTAAACAATAGAGCGAGGTAAACAATAGAGCGAGGTAAACAATAGAGTGAGGTAAACAATAGAGCGATGTAAACAATAGAGCGAGGTAAACAATAGAGCGAGGTAAACATGGAGCGAGGTAAACATGGAGCGAGGTAAACAATAGAGCGATGTAAACAATAGAGCGAGGTAAACAATAGAGCGAGGTAAACATGGAGCGAGGTAAACAATAGAGCGAGGTAAACAATAGAGTGAGGTAAACAATAGAGTGAGGTAAACAATAGAGCGATGTAAACAATAGAGCGAGGTAAACAATAGAGTGAGGTAAACAATAGAGTGAGGTAAACAATAGAGCGATGTAAACAATAGAGCGAGGTAAACAATAGAGCGAGGTAAACATGGAGCGAGGTAAACATGGAGCGAGGTAAACAATAGAGCGATGTAAACAATAGAGCGAGGTAAACAATAGAGCGAGGTAAACATGGAGCGAGGTAAACAATAGAGCGAGGTAAACATGGAGCGAGGTAAACAATAGAGCGAGGTAAACAATAGAGCGACGTAAACAATAGAGCGAGGTAAACAATAGAGCGAGGTAAACAATAGAGCGAGGTAAACAATAGAGCGATGTAAACAATAGAGCGAGGTAAACAATAGAGCGAGGTAAACATGGAGCGAGGTAAACATGGAGCGAGGTAAACAATAGAGCGATGTAAACAATAGAGCGAGGTAAACATGGAGCGAGGTAAACATGGAGCGAGGTAAACAATAGAGCGAGGTAAACAATAGAGCGAGGTAAACAATAGAGCGAGGTAAACAATAGAGCGAGGTAAACAATAGAGCGAGGTAAACAATAGAGCGAGGTAAACAATAGAGCGAGGTAAACATGGAGCGAGGTAAACAATAGAGTGAGGTAAACAATAGAGCGAGGTAAACAATAGAGCGAGGTAAACAATAGGCGAGGTAAACAATAGAGCGAGGTAAACAATAGAGCGAGGTAAACATGGAGCGAGGTAAACAATAGAGTGAGGTAAACAATAGAGCGATGTAAACAATAGAGCGATGTAAACAATAGAGCAATGTGAGGTAAATAGAGTGAGGTAAACAACAGAGCAATGTAAACAATAGAGTGAGGTAAACATGGAGCGAGGTAAGCAATAGAGCGACGTAAGCAATAGAGTGATGTCAACAATGGTGATGTACACTTGGAGTGATGTGGCCTATTGCACTATTCATATGAATGCTATTGTCCATCATTCAGTCATTATGTATTGTGTCTTTAGTTTTTTTATTTGACCCCCTGATGGGATGATAATGTTGATCTAATCTAAGGATTGATACATCCCACCTGATTTCCTTCCTATATAGTGCACTTTGTAGGGAATAGTGTGGCATTTGGGACAAAGCCATTGTATAATCGTCTTAGACTACCCACGGCGGACCGTCCAATGACACACCCCTCACTTTCATCAACAGTGGCCCAGGATGCACCATATCTCCTATATACTGCACTATTTATATATGGGCCTGGTCAGAAGTAGTCCAAACACTGGGAATAGGATGAAAAAGGGAGAAAGAAGAAAAAAGAGATAAAAAGAGAGAAACGGAAGGAACATTTCTAGTTCTTCTCTGTAGGAAGGTAGGTCAAATTAACCTTTAGAGGTGAGGGGTAGGTCAAATGAACCTTTAGAGGTGAGGGGTAGGTCAAATGAACCTTTAGAGGTGAGGGGTAGGTCAAATTAAGCTTTAGAGGTGAGGGGTAGGTCAAACGAAGCGCTATGGATGAGGGGTAGGTCAAATGAAGCGCTAGAGGTGAGGGGTAGGTCAAATGAATCTTTAGAGGTGAGGGGTAGGTCAAATGAAGAGCTAGAGGTGCGGGGTAGGTCAAATGAAGCGCTAGAGGTGCGGGGTAGGTCAAATGAAGCGCTAGAGGTGCGGGGTAGGTCAAATGCCATACGTAGAATGTATGCACACATGACTGTAAGTCGCTTTGGATAAAAGCGTCTGCTAAATGGCATATATTATTATTATATTATTTTTATAAATGAAGCGCTAGAGGTGCGGGGTTCGCTAGCAACACAGAATGCTACAACCAGCAGACTGCAGAGTCATCAGCAGCTGTTTGCTACGGCAGAGCCCAGTGAGAGTGATAGGGCTACTCTTCCTCCCAGGGGCTGTGTACCAGTTAACGGTGTGTGAGTCCCTCCAGGGAAGAAAGTGTGTGTGTGTGTGTGTGTGGGAGCAAAGCCAGAGGAGCATCCATCTTATTCAGCCAGGGTTGTGTGGCGTTTCTTCATATCGGCCAATGGTTTGTTGTGTGGTTTGTTGTGTGGTTCATGTATTGTAACGTAGATAACTTGGGCCGTAACATATTTGGGGCTCGTCCAGGATCAAGGAAACTAAACAAGTAATTTGTCAGATGTTTATCAGGCACCATTACTGTGCATGCTCAGGTTTTAAGTTTCTCTTAGGTACAGGTCTAGGATCAGTGTCCCCTCTCCCAATTCGAACCTTAACCATAAGTGGGGAAAATGCAAAACTGACCCAAGATCAGTATTTTCACTCAACAGCTAGCGTGCACCCTATCCAGAGCAGGGATACCTAACAAGGCGGTATGGCTCACAGAAAGGCTTGGTTCACTTCCTGTCTCTCTCATTCCAAAATGTCCCTAAACACCTCTAAAATCACATGAAAGAAGAGGTTCTACTAAAAATGGTCATGTGCTTTAGTTTCTGAGTGGCTGGAAACACCAGAGGCCCTGGTTTTTCTCATGCCTCTGAACGGAGGATTCAGTCATCACATGCCTGCAGCCAGATAGTATTCCCCTCTGGGTTCGTGTCATTAATGTGTAATGAACTTCCTGTAAACATTCCTGGACAAGGAGGCAATAAGGTCAGCAGCACAGCTTGTACTTGTACTGCTTTCAGAGGCTGGTGAGGGGAGGACAGCTCATAATGATGTCTGGAATGGAGGTATCGCAACATTATCAAACACATTACATTTACATTTAAGTCATTTAGCAGACGCTCTTATCCAGAGCGACTTACAAATTGGTGCATTCACCTTATGACATCCAGTGGAACAACCACTTTACAATAGTGCATCTAAATATTTTAAGGGGGAGGGGGTGAGAAGGATTACTTTATCCTATCCTAGGTATTCCTTAAAGAGGTGGGGTTTCAGGTGTCTCCGGAAGGTGGTGATTGACTCCGCTGTCCTGGCGTCATGAGGGAGTTTGTTCCACCATTGGGGAGCCAGAGCAGCGAACAGTTTTGACTGAGCTGAGCGGGAACTGTACTTCCTCAGTGGTAGGGAGGCGAGCAGGCCAGAGGTGGATGAACGCAGTGCCCTTATTTGGGTGTAGGGCCTGATCAGAGCCTGGAGGTACTGAGGTGCCGTTCCCCTCACAGCTCCGTAGGCAAGCACCATGGTCTTGTAGCGGATGCGAGCTTCAACTGGAAGCCAGTGGAGAGAGCGGAGGAGCGGGGTGACGTGAGAGAACTATAAAACACATATA